>NW_015665823.1:129101-141452 GCF_001515625.1 Sinocyclocheilus rhinocerous | reverse complement strand
CTTCTAATCTTCTTAATTTGGACTAACAAGCTCTCCGAACCACAACCTGTAAGTACGATTGATACGTTATGTGTACATTTTCAATTGAGTGCTCAAAATATCATGTTTTTGTGCTAATATGTGATGTATACCTAGTGCAGCTTTAGGTTTCCAGGTAAAGCCCGATATTACTGTCTTACTGAAGTAGTTCTGATAATTCGCTGTGAACCCACTATTTCCTAAGAATGTGTCGATTAATGTAGACTGACGTTGTTCTAATTACTTCGTTTAATAATAAAGAATGTAGTGTAGCGCACAGACTTTATAATCATTGTGAAATTGCTGTTTATTTTGCTGCACGGCAGTTATAGGGTTAATGCTGGAGTTAGTTAGGTTGCTGCGCCTGTGATACAGCTGTTCTGCGTTCTGATTAAAAGTTAAGACAGAGCATCTTTTGTCTGTTGTTCTTCAAACATTACAGTAGACATATTATTTTGGTTTACAAACTGTATTGTTTCATCAGTTAGTCATGTTAGCACTCTGCTAATTTTCCACCATTATTGTTTTAAGTGTTCACAGTTTAGCAGCTAAACTTTAGCAGTGGGCACGATTTGCTTGCATAAGTGTTTTTGTATTTTATGTCATTAGTATAAGAACGGATTGGAGCACTATATTACTGTTTTATGTAAAGGTGCTTTGTCAATGGTAGCGCTCGCTAACTTGCTCAAGGACTCCTCTCTGTGCCAATCACAACAGGCTTGGCCAGCTGACCAGTCAGAGCAGAGTAGGCTTATGGACGGGAGAGGTTTGCTCCGAACTTCCTTGCAACGAATCGTTTCGAAATCATTGGCAAATGACTCTAATATTAAATGTATATTCTGAGAAAATTACAATGTTTTCTGACCTTAGATGCATTTAAACCTGTTGTAGGGGACTCCAACACCATACCATATGACCTGCTCTTTAAATGTCAATATGAGATTTCTAGAATGCTCTGAGTGTTTTTAGAACATTAATATGTGGTTAATATGTGCTTCAGTGTTGAGTATTTTTTTAGCATGTTGCTATGCGATTTCTAGAGTGTTCCTAGTAGCTTTCAGAATGTCTCTATGCTATTTCTAGAGTTTTCAGAGTAGTTTTCAGCATGTCGATATGGGATTTACATGGTGTTTTGATTCGTTTTTAGAACATCAATATGTGATTTCTAGAGTGTTCTGATTAGTTTTTAGAACATCGATATGTTATTTCTAGAGTGTTCCGAGTAGTTTTTAGAATGCCATATGATTACTATTGTGTTCTGAGTAGTTTTTAAATGTCAATATGAGATTTCTAGAATGCTCTGAGTGCTTTTAGAACATTAATATGTGGTTTCACAAGTGTTGAGTATTTTTTTAGCATGTTGCTATGCGATTTCTAGAGTGTTCCTAGTAGCTTTCAGCATGTCTCACGCTAGCTGCCTCTATCAGGTCTATTAGCATTAATCAGCTATTAGCGGCGCTTACAGAAGGATGCCGTAATGTTTCACTGCTCCTGAGAGCCTCACTTGCTGCTGATTAATAGCTAATGAATGATGGAAGAACGATACGTAAAAATAAAGACCACTAATGTGTGCAAAAGATGTGAATACAGGAATTAGCAGTCAAAGCTAATTTTCCTATGTTGGCAAACAAAAATTTTGCGCACAGTAGGTGGAAAAAAATTGTTTATAACTCACTATAAAAGTCAGCTCTTCTATTTTGTCTGTTTCTGTTCCCTTTTCAAAGCTAAATTTCCATTTTCTTTCTAAACATACCACCAGAAATAGAAAACAGAGCAAGTTTGTCTTCAGATACGAGCTGAAATGTTAATTAAATTTGCGGGGTGTAATTAGAGGGCCCCATATTCTGATTGCGGTGAATAATCACATAGCCTCGGGAGCCGAATGCAACTAATGGATGAAGGAGCAATTAGGCAAATTACCGTCATTCAAATTAATTGCTAGATAAAACAGTTTTAATCAAAATACAGCGACACCAGAGGTATCTAGAAGATTTAAAATCAGGATTCTTCCCCAGGTCTCTTGGGAAGAGACACCATTTCTCAGAAACATGGGCTTGCTGGTGCATATTTGTCCTATTTTCTTTAATTTTCTCTCTTGATTCTGGCACGCAGCGAGGGTTAAAACAGATTGTGATGGGTTGTGCTTTGATGTGAGTGGAATTCTGCCTTAGACACTTACTCTAGTGGACATACAGACATTTTGAAACAGACCCATAATAAATACAGCATTCAGCTTCTTTGCAAAGAGACCCAGATTGTGATCATTACAGGCAGCTGGGACCTAATAACGGATCATTACGGACACTGCAGTTCCAGTGAGAATCATATTGCAGTGAATGCTGCTGATTTGAGCTCTAGCACAGACAGCCAATATTTTGTCTTCAGATACAAAATATGGTCCAGAAATCTTATATTTAATGAACATTTTTGTTGTTGTATTATTTTATTATAATAATTAAAATAAAATAGCAAATAAAAATAACAGGACTAGCAAGATTGCATTTTTTTTTAATGATTTTTATTAATTATATACAGTCTGAAACCAAACCAAAGCATTCAAAAGCTAAATTAAAATAAAGTTCACTTTGACTTTGGATAAACATTGTATATTATATACAGGGTTTTTCCTGCATAGAGAATTATGAGGCGGCAGCCTCCGCCAAATTTTGTGCCGCCTCTGGTTGTAGACAAAACTCAGGCAGGCAGTCACGTGAAAGCCTCACTGAACAGCGTCCATTAGGGTTTTAAGTCTAAAAGTGTGCATATTTGGAAAAATACTGCATTTTTAAATTCATTTTCCACTGATTTTCGCGATCTGATGAGCATTAGATGCTTCTAGCGCTGTGTTTTCTCTTCCGCGATCGCTGCTCCTCTCTCATGCTACGCGATCATATCAGATGACGAGCTTCCATATCCCTTCTGCGTTCTGTTCCGTACATAAACTCAGAGAAACGCTTCTACACACAAAACATGAAGCTAATTAACACGCGATTACGATAGTATATGGTTTGCATGTGATTTTCATGAGATTTGGGGTATTTTCATAACAATAAAGAATGTTTACATGAGCAATGCTAAGCTGGTGTAGCAATTAGCAGAGTATAAAAGGCTACAAATAACTTATTTCGACAACATTATATGACCAAAATCCACATTAGATCGCAATCGGAAGTTATTACAAACACTCAATGGTGGTTTGAAGTAAGATTTGAGTAAAAGCGTAAAATAATATTAATTTTATAAATAGTCATGTAGCTTGATGCTAATGTTAGCTCTAATGCACCTGTTACCCTGCTGCGATTAAATTTCATGATGTATTCTATCAGAAGAATTCATGTAAGGTTGTAAGAAAATGTTTTGTTTTCTAGAAAGACACTTTATAATAAGTGGGTAAATCTATATTGGATCAAAGCAATGTGCATGGACCAGGAGACTATAAGGAGTGAATAAAGATGTTCAATTTCATTGTGTTTAACAACCTAATGTTATATGGTCATGTTCACTTAGGGCCAGGAAAAACCCTGTTATATACTGTATATATATATATATATGTGACCCTGGACCACAAAACCAGTCATAAGGGTAAATTTTTCGAAATTGAGATTTATACATCATATGAAAACTGAATAAATAAGCTTTCTATTGATGTATGGTTTGTTAGGATAGGACAATATTTGGCCGAGATACAACTATTTGAAAATCTGGGGAATCTGAGGGTGCAAAAAAATCTAAATATTGAGAAAATCGCCTTTAAAATTGTCCAAATGAAGTTCTTAGCAATGCATATTACTAATGAAAAATTAAGTTTTGATATATTTACAGTAGGACATTTACAAAATATTTTCATGGATTTTCACTTTCATGATCTTTACTTAATATCCTAATGATTTTTGGCATCAATAATCAATAATTTTGACCCATACAATGTAGTTTTGGCTATTGCTACAAATATACCCCAGCGACTTAAGACTGGTTTTGTGCTCCAGGGTCACACACACACACACACAGCAATTATTCATTTGACAGCACTTATATATATATATATATATATATATATACACACACACACAC
Source organism: Sinocyclocheilus rhinocerous (assembly GCF_001515625.1). Classification (NCBI taxonomy): domain Eukaryota; kingdom Metazoa; phylum Chordata; class Actinopteri; order Cypriniformes; family Cyprinidae; genus Sinocyclocheilus; species Sinocyclocheilus rhinocerous. Next base: position 137,363 of record NW_015665823.1, on the reverse strand, counting down.
ACAATTATATAACTCAAATTAAAACCATGAACCTTGAACCTTAAAACCTTGCTTGCTTTTTTTATTTAGCTCATTATTTTAAATAATTACACATTAAATCAACAGCCCTAGTTGCAATAGCTGTCAGTTCATGCACTGATGTAAAATGTGGCCCAGAAGTCGGAGAACACACTGAAAATCTAGCATTTAAAATCTAAATTAAGCCTGAAAATAAGGTTTTTGAACTTCTGATATAATTTATTTTAAAAATGAGTGCTGTCAAATAGATTAATCGCGATTAATCACGTCCAAAATAAAAGTTTGTGTTTACATATATGTTTGTACTGCGCATATTTATATGTATATATAAACATACACACATACATGTAAATATTTAAGAAATTAAATTTTATTATGTAAACACAAACTTTTATTTTGAGGAATGATTAATCACGATTAATTGATTTGACAGCACAAAAAAAAAAATCTAAACATTATTAAAAATGTTATTAATATAATGGTACAATAAAATTAAGAGATTAATTAGGTTAATTTTTATTCCATCACTTTTAAATAATTATACACATTAAATTTACAGCTCTAGTTGCAGCATCTGTCAGTATATTCCCACAGGATTTGGGTTGAGAAGCCCAGAGCTGAAGGTGAAAGAGCCACAACTCAGAGGTGAGCTTGTGCAGAGCACAGGCTTGCAACTCACCTGGGTGGCTTTCCTCTTAGCCATGTGCTGTCCAATGCTGGAGGCGGTCACTGAAACAGGCTGCGAACACACACACACATACACACAGTCAACCTCACGGATAACAAACCCGGACGCATCAGCTCAAGAGATTTGTGCATTCCCAGACTGGGGCTGAGAGCGAACTAAATCAATTATCCCAGACAGAGAAACACATCAATCATTGACATCCCGTTAGTGTCGCTATTACGATTGAAAGTATCGAATCAGGAGGGATTAGCACATGGCATGGGACATCCTCAGTTAGTATGGACTTACCTAACCTGCAGTGCATTTGAACGAAGGCCAGAAAAATCATTAAGTCATATGAAACAACAGCTCTGCTCGCCGGTGCACAAGATGCGACCGCAGCCTTGAGGTCGACACAGACAGCTTCAGGAAGAGCTAATACTCTTAAATCACACAGAACCTTAATAAGGACGCTGCTGGAGGCTGGTATGCTGCTCTCTGACCACAATTTTGTGAGGTCTCTAGTAATGCATGTTTCCAACTCACTTTTCAGCTGCACTTCCTATTTTTAACTGCTTTTTATTATTTAAACATTACGTTATTAGCCAACGATTTTGTTAATGGATAATGAACAAATTTTATGAATAAAGTAATTTGAGTACATATGTAAAATGAATGTACATTTTATGTATTATTACGTATACATATTTACATGTATTATTTATACACTAATAGAATTTTATGACAAATGTAAATATTACTATTAAGGTTTAAAAATGTATCAAAGACTTGATAAATCAATGGATAAACATTTTTGTTGAATAAACAATATTTTTGTGAATTTTTAAGTAGTCTGAGTAAATATTATATGTATATGTATTTATAATTATTAAATATTATAATGATAATCTATTACAATAATCTAAATGTTTAAAAACATTACAATGTTAAATGTATGTGCATTGTACAATATTACATATATGCATTGGACATATATATACATCATAAATATAATATTAATTTTTGTTTAATAAACAATATTTTTGTGTATTTAAGTGATTTGAATAAATGTTATATGTATGTAAATATGATTCGTTTCCATATAACTATAAACAATGATAAAAGTTCATCAGCATGCATTGAATAATCCCATGTTGTAGCGCAAGAAAAAAAAAAAAAAACATATTGCGACTCGATTTTCAACCGGCTCGCGGTTAATCGTTACATCCCTAGTATATATACATGATTTGTATATTACATAAATACACATACACAATTATAATTATTAAATATAATGATAATTTATTACAATAATCTAAATGTTTGATAATATTACAATGTTAAATGTATATATTGTGTATATATAAATATACAGTGGGTACGGAAAGTATTCAGACCCCCTTAAATTTTTCACTCTTTGTTATATTGCAGCCATTTGCTAAAATCATTTAAGTTAATTTTTTTTTCCTCATTAATGTACAACTAAATACTGAGCATTTTTCAGTTTTTCTTTTTTAATAAATTTGCAAAAATGTCAACAATTCTGTGTTTTTCTGTCAATATGGGGTGCTGTGTGTACATTAATGAGGAAAAAAAATTAACTTAAATGATTTTAGCAAATGGCTGCAATATAACAAAGAGTGAAAAATTTAAGGGGGTCTGAATACTTTCCGTACCCACTGTATTAACATAATATTCTAAAATGTATTCACACACATACACACACACGCGCATAATACATTATTAATAAAACTACATTTTATTATAATTAATGCATTTAATTTATATATTTATATAACTTTATTACATTATCTAAACACTACGATTTCGATAAAGTATTTAAATTATTTAGAAAAGTTTATAAAGTTTCAGTAATTTGAGTCATTTCTATTAATAAATACATATGATTATTTATCATGATTACTATGTATTATTTATAGAATAAAAACATTATTACAGTATCAAACTACCACTATAATATCTAAATGTTATACATTATTATGATATAAATTATAATAACATTAAATATACATATTATTAAAATGCATACAATCCTATTTTTATGATTATTGATTATTACAGTTAATTCTGGGGTGTCTTTTTATATTTTTAACAACTGGGAAAGAGCTAATAACTTTGTTGTGCTTTTTTCCCCCAACAAAACTTGGCTGACACAGTGAAAAGATGCAAGAACTACAATACAAAAGCACATTATGGAAAAATACCAGCGACCACAAGCAATCGAATGAGTGCTAGACCTTTAACGGCAGAGCAGCGTCAGGAAGTGGCTCAAGAGCGCAGCGTCATTTACCAACTCTGAGTGGATTTAATATTGTTGAACTGGAAATGAATTGGCCCCATTTTCATAAATGAGAGCACTCAAGCATGAACTGGGGGTCATATCTGAGGTGCACAGAGGCAGGAGGAGATGATGGCGTTTTAAATGGAGTTTGAAATGGCAGGTTTACCCGTGGAGTGGAGGACAGGCTCTGCACGACGAAGACCACGGGACTGGGCGCTGCTTTGATAGCCTGTACTGCCTCCTCATGGCTGGCGTTCTGCAAATCCACTCCACAAACCTATTTATCACAGAGGACGGAGAAAAAAAAAAAAAGAGAGGACAGAGGGAGGAGAAGGAGATAAGAGAGGATTTAAAGGGGACTTGCATTTAAAAGCAGGATTTTCAAAAAACAGGTTATTGAGACCATGATGTCACAACCATGTGCACATAATAATAAGGTCATTTATATAAGGTATAGTAGCAAAAGTAATGGAAACTCAATTAGAGCCATTTTTGGTGCATGAAAACTGTCTAAGCAGATTCATGGATAAATAAAAGCTACAAAACACAGAATATGGCCCCTTCAAAATGGTTAGGAAGCAGAAATGAGCAGAATATTACTGTTAACAGATAAAGCGGCTATATTAAGAGAAAACGTGTCTGAAGGTGTCTGTGTGTGGCTCTCAGACCTGTAAGATCTTGTCTCCTGTTTTAAGGGCACCCGTGCGTCCAGCTGGGCTGTCTGGCAGCACCTGTTTGATGAAAATGCCCTTCAGTTCCTCTCCGTTCTTCAGCCTCTTTATAACTGTGCGGCCGCCCACTATGCTGATGCCCAGAGACTCCTCCGGATTTGGCAACACCTCCACCCTGAGTCAAAAATGAATACATGAATGAATAAATGAAATAAAATGAACACATTTATTGTTAATTATTATTCATTTATTGTTACTTTAATATAATATTACAAAAGATTACATAAAATTATAATATAATATAATATAGAATTATGGAAAAAGAAGAGCAGAGGTTTATTTGATTTACTGTCTCTGATACGGAAACATCAAATCAGCACATCACTTCCTGTCCCTATTAAGGTCAACTGAGCTACTTTAGCAGAGAAAATAAAATAAAATAAAATAATTCCTGCATTTTCATTTCTCAATTTGTTAATGTGCATAAAAGGTGATCTACAATAATAATAATAATAATAATACAATTCTTGTGATTTGAACAACCTGTCGATAAACAAGCATTTGATTCATCATTTACTTATTAGTAGCCTTATCACCTTCCTTTATGAACTATATATAGAACTAGATCAAAAAAGTTCTTCAAAACAAACTTTGAAGTTGACTTGCAAAAGCCAGACCAGAAAATTTGAAAAAGTTTTAAATGCTGGAAGTTTGAAGTTTCAAGTAGTTTTAAAGATTAAAGTTTGAATGTTTTAAAGGTAATACAGTCATAGAAAAACATTTAGAAAAACATTAGAAAGACAGACAGACAGACAGACAGACAGACAGATAGATAAAGAATATTTGTTACTCATTTTAACCTTTATTTATGGATCTTAGATTATGTGAAAATAATAATTTGAATATTAATAAAATATCAAAATACTTTAACATGAAAAATCTATAAATAAATAGAAAAGGATGTCATTCCCTCAACGAAGCATCACGTGGCCACGACATAATATCATGTTCCCACGAGTTAATATGTCGTGGCCACGACAAAATTAAGTGAACCAAACATGCCCCCTCCCGGTCACCATATATTCTTATGTTACTTCCATTCTCATTTTTATTATTAATTTGTTACTTCCTTCCTACAGAAATCTCTTGATTTGATTGTGTTTTACCTGCGTGGGGGACCCCAGTGACTGAACGCGGGCGTCTCCTCACCTTCTCCCTCCTCTCTTTCAGGCAGATCACTGCGGAGAATACATTTACTGTATAGTTAAAATAATAAGCATCATACCGAAATTTACCATCAAATTCTAAAATATCAATGATTAGTAATGCCAAAAAGTTTACTTCTACCTGTTGCCTTCTCTGATTGAACCGGCAGCCCCCTGGTTTCTTCTCTTCCTGCTGCGAGAGGAAGTGCGCTGTGCAGATCTGCAGAGAGAAACTATTACAGTCACAGAGGCAGCCTTAGTCACATATATTAGACTGAATCAGACTCATCAGGCTTACGCAGAATAAACAGGGATTCTGACTTAATCACACTTACATTAATCATCTCAGATCAGAGTCGGAGCTCACAAAAGCAAGTAAAATTATTTCTTAAATATTTCACTTGATTAAACAGCAAGAACAAATGAATTCCAGTGTAATATCAGGGAAGAATAAAGTATGATTAATAATGTATAAAGAAAAGCGGAGAAATTCACAGTTTTTGATTTAAAATCTCTGATACAAAAACATTAAATCAACACATTACTTTCTGTTCCTATTAAAATCAACTGAGCTACATAAACAGAGCTAGAGCATACAACTAAAACATATTTATTAATTTGTTTGTGTTGAGCTGCACAAATTGAATAGAAGATGCCCTATAATACAAATTATAAAAACTAAAACATTATAGTAAATTATTATATTTATTATACAAAATACATTATTATATTATTTCATAGTGTTAAAATACATTTAATGAAATTCTACACTAATAATAATGATTGCTATTATTATTTAGCATTTACTTATGTGCTTATTATTTAACATTATATTTATTGATGTCATTCAACTGATGTTATGTGTGTGTGTGTGTGTATATATATATATATATATAATTTAATATAATAAAATATTTTCACAGTAAATATTTTTCATAATAAATACTTTTTATTATATAATAAAATATTTTCACAGTAAATAAAATAACTAATTAGTTATTAATTTCCAAAAACATGTGCCCAAACAAAACAAAAAGTCACACACACACACACACACACAGTATTACACTGTTGTCATAAACAGCTGGCCGAGTCTCAGCTGCGTTTCACACCAATTTGACACCTTTCATTGTGTAGTTTAAAACGGTGTTTTATATCCGTTTCTCACTTTTCCTCAATTTCTCTACCACACCTAGGTTATAGCGCAGTGTTAGCACAGATTATCATAATTAACTCATTTTCATAATTAAGGGAAGCATGATCATTTTCTAATACTTGTAACATATCAAAAAGCATAAATCTCTAAATTATGATTAACACCACAAACTTCTTAATTTAAATATCTTATTTTTTACATCTTTACAATTTTAGTTTTTTAACAGCCCTTGTTAATATTTACTTAAGCACCACCTTTGTCCAGCAGGTGGCGTTATAGTTCTATTAGAAAACATCATCACGGTAACTAAAATTCCACATAGGGCACCAATCTTAAAGGCAGAGTGAAGGATTTTTCAAAAATGCTTTAAAAACTGATTCGGGCCGAATCGCAAAACAAACTTGTAGCCAATCAGCAATAAGGGCCGTGTCTACTCGTGATGTGGAGGAGAGCGCGTTCAGTGCATGGGACGGACATTAGCCGAGCCAGCGACAGAAAGATAGAGATGGCGGATAAAAAACAAAAGAGGAAAACGTCTGCGGAACGATAAGGCAAGAAGTAGGACCCGTGTAAATATCGGATCAGCTTTCCAGCGCTGGAGAGAACTCAAGGAGCGGAGGCCTGCGATCGGACGCCGAGGTTGCTATGTTTCTTCTCAGTAGGTGAGTAACACCGTGTCTACAACAACTAAAGTCTGCCTACACTGGACGCGAGAAAGAGGTCAAACGACCGTTGAAAACCATTTGAAATTTGTGTCAACATGTCATAAATAGAACCCGGCAGCAGTTTTCTGTCGGGATTTGTTGCGCCGCGCCGCTCACCTCCGTAGACACGGTGTAACATTGGTTTTGCTTTGTTTCACAGAACTAATCGTTGCCTGGGTTGCGTACGTATATGTGGGGCGGAGCTATCAAAATAGGGGCAAGACCCTTTTGGGGTAGAGGCGTGTTTGTTTTGGTGATTTCAAATATAAACATTGACTACCAGAAATCCCTTACTCTGCCTTTAAACATCCGGCAGACTACACTTTAAATACAAGACATAACGAGGGAGTAAATTAAACGCACCTGAATCAAATAAACAAACACAGGTGGAGACTAATGAACTCAATGAAATAATCAGGACAGGAACATAACCAAAAAAGGACTAAACACTGGGACACAGGGAGCACATGGGGAACAAAACACAACACAAGCCTGACAGATGGAGGATGATTATATCAAAAGGTGAAAAAAAAAAAGTTTTACAAAAGGTAAAAGTTCCCAGACTAGCTACAAATGACATTTACTGACATATGCATGTAATATATGACTAATATTGATGTATTATATAAGGTTTAATGAGTTAGTTAGCTTACTGCTGACAGAAAAGGAAAAAATATTACACTTGTAAACAATCAGCACGTCACATATGCATTCCAGCAGCACAGCTGGGCACGGTTAACTGTGCCTAAAACATTCTGGCTGGATGGTGGTAAAATGCTTATAGGTTTCAAAGATGAAACAACCCTTTTGTGTCAAATTGAATAGTCCTACCGCACAAGTACTTAAAGACCCGTTGTTCTCCCAAACATATTTCATTGCATGTATCAAGGTTTTCTAAAAAGTGAAGTGAGTCTGCGACTGTGTAGCTATTAAAAAGCAGAAACGTAGAACACAGACAAACACTCACTATTTACTCGTTGTCGGTCATTGCAATCTCTGCTGGATGCACAGTAAATTTTCGCAGTCTGCCTCGTTTAGAGGTGAATAACCTCAAGACAAATTGGTTTCAGTAGCCCTGAGCTCCCTCTTTTCATCATTTCATTTAGCTGCTTTGAATCACTCATATTATTCCCCTTTGCTACTATTCAGTTTCACAAAAACCTCATGCTGACCGAGGGAAAATACTTCAGCTGCTACAAAATATTTCCATGCTTTTGCAACTTAACGCTACAATATGAGGGATGATGACCTTCCCAAGACAATAGACAATTTCAGAAAAGCAGATGATGTCCCATGGTTTTTTGGTAGTTAGTTGCAAGCTAGCAAATGGTTTCATGTGAAATTACTAAATTACGAGCGTGTATCTTATGTCGAGCATATTTGTTTCTTAAGAACAGGCTGATTTGTTTGCACTGTGCATGTTAGAACAAAACCTGCCATCAACTAAATTCTGACCCATACAAATTATGGGTTCTCTTAATCAATGAGAACTAGAGTAGGAGAGATTAGACCCAATTATGCCGATTTGCATGTGCATAA
>NW_015665823.1:116809-128155 GCF_001515625.1 Sinocyclocheilus rhinocerous | reverse complement strand
GCGTACGTATATGTGGGGCGGAGCTATCAAAATAGGGGCAAGACCCTTTTGGGGTAGGGGCGTGTTTGTTTTGGTGATTTCAAATATAAACATTGGCTACCAGAAATCCCTCACTCTGCCTTTAATGAACACACGCACCAAAAATGTCATTTAAGTCACAATGGCTGTTTTTAAAACGTTGTCACCTGCTATATGCAAGTGTATTTATAAATAATAAACCAATGACAACACGTCAATTTACTGATAAATAGAAGTTAGTTGAGTGAAGCATACAGACACGTTTGTGTTTATTATAGATGGAGACTCACTCAGTGTCCGTGTCAGTCAAAGTAAGTTCTGAGCCTTCGTTTCTGGAGTCAGAGTCCGCCTCGCTGTCTGCTGCCTCTATCCATGTGGCCGACTGACCTGAGAACAGATGTATAAATGTCAAACTGCAATGAACTACAGTATATTAATACTGACATAAGCCTTGTTTTAAAGGGATAGTTCACCCAAAAATGAAAATTCTGTCATTAATTACTCACCCTCATGTCGTTCCAAACCCGTAAGACCTTCGTTCATCTTCAGAACACAAATTAAGACATTTTTGATGAAATCCGAGAGCTTTCTGACCCTGCATAGACAGCAATGCAACTGATATGTTCAAGGCCTAGAAAGGCAGTAAGGACATCATTAAAATAGTCCATGTGACATCAGGGGTTCAACTGTAATTTTATGAAGCTACGAGAATACTTTTTGCTTATATGTTGTGGTACTCTTGTGAACGTGCATCGAAGACTGACACGGAAGAGAAGAAATTGTTGAATAAAGTCGTTATTTTTGTTTTCTATGCACACAAAAATATTCTCGTAGCTTCATAAAGTTATGCTTGAACCACTGATGTCACATGGACTATTTTAATGATGTCCTTACTACCTTTCTGGGCTTTGATCGTGGAAGTTGCGTTGCTGTCTATGGAGGGTCAGAAAGCTCTCGGATTTCATCAAAAATATCTTAATTTGTGCTCCGAAGGTGAACGAAGATCTTACCGGTTTTGAACGACACGAGGGTGAGTAATTAATGATCGAGTTTTTATTTTTTGGGTGAACTATCCCTTTAAAGACAAACACTCACTGAGGGGAATTTGCGGGAGCTGCAGCTGAATCTTCCCGAAGCTTGTGCAAAGCTCACTGTCCTCCTCTGTGAACTGAACAACAAGAGAGTTCAATATACGCCAAAATACAAAGAAATTATATCTTGAATATTCTTAACGAACACTAAGCCTATTTTCAGAACTTTTAGGATGTTAAGCATTGTGACAACTTAAAATTCTCATTAATTTAATGCATTCGTTTGTTTGTAATTTTGTTAGTGTATGGTATTATTTGTTATAATGGATTTCATTTAAATGTATGTTAATAAAAAATATTTTAATTTAAAACCTGTTCTTGTGTATCAGGTTGAGTGTTGAACTGATAGGGGCTGTTGGAACTGATAGATGGTGTTGGTTCTTCCCAGGAGCGAGACTTCTCACTGAAGTATGAAGGCAGACTGTCGACCTTGGGGCTCTCTTGATCATTTATGGTGTCCATCTCCTGCTCGTCATCATCTTCATCTACAGCCATCTCTCGCTCCAGGCCGGGCAGGAGGTCAACAGTGGTGAGGGGAGAGGCGTAGCGGGGCTCAGCGTCCAGGATAAGCTCTGGCTCCTCGTCCAGATCGTCAAATAAGACAGAGCCGTTTCCAAAGTCCTACCCCATCAAGAAAATAATTTTTTCCACTTAAATTTCAGTATGTTTCTCACACAAAGCTAAGAAAATGTCAGAAGAGTTGTATGAACCATTTTTATGGTGCATTTTTCAAACTTGGTAGAATATGGAAAAGAGCAGCTTGAACATTCTCCTAAACATCTACTTTAGTGTTCCACAGAAGAAAGTAAATCAGAATTTGCCTGAATTAAAACAGAAATAGACCAGAATTTGCATTTTTAGGTAAACTATTCCTTTAACTGCACATTGATAATAGTACATAAGTACATTTTTGTGAAATTTGACCCTGCATCCTTCTGGCAACCAATCGAAAATTTTGAACCGTAAGGCCATATCAACCAAATACAAACAAAAAAAATTCATATTTATATCAAAAGTGCTAAAAATGTAGTCTTTAGTCAAAACAAGTCCCAAGAGCTGCGCTAAACTCAGTCTAAGCCTGTTAAAATGTTCATATTTACATAATTTGTGCTCAAAAATGTCACGTTTAGTTGATTCTTAGCAAACTAGCCAAAGAATTTAACTAAACTCAGTCTAAACTCATTAAAAACATTAATATAATGCTGTCAAATGATTAATCACGATTAATCGCATACAAAATAAAAGTTTTTGTTTGCATAGTATGTGTGTGCGCTGTGTATATTTATTACGTATATATAAATACACACATACAGTATATATATTTTGAAAATATTTACATGTATTTACATGTTTATATATTTATATAATAAATAAATAAATATATGTAATATATAAACAACCTATTTTTCTGAAATATATACATGCATGTGTGTGTATTTATATATACATAATAAATATACACAGCACACACACATATATTATGTAAAAAAAAATTATTTTGGATGCGATTAATCGTGATTAATCGTTTGACAGCACTAATATTTACATAATTTGTGCACAAAAATGTCATCTTTAGTTGATTCTTAACAAACTAATCCAAGAGTTTAACTAAACTCAGTGTAAACTTGTTAAATGCTCATATTTATATAATTTGTGTTAAAAAATGTCACCTTTAAATGATTCTTAGCAAACTAGTCCAAGAGTTTAACTAAACTCAGTCCAAACCTGTCTAAGTATTACTTTCTGAGGAGATCATTTTCGGTCGAAAAATCCCTTTAATCGCACTTTGCTAGTAATTTAGAAATTGATTCTTAAGGGATTTGAACCCACAAACTTTTGGCAACCAACCTAAATCCTGAACCACAAGGCCACATCTACCAAATACAAGCTAAAATTATTTCATAAGCTCTCAAAAAAGTGCTGTATTAAACACAGTCCAAACCTGCCCAACTTTGTTTAGTTTTTCGAGTCAATTCCCCCCATACCGAATATGCTACTTTATACCCCTTTTTAACATTCCTCCCCCCTAAATCATCCGCTAACAGAAACGTCTAATGTTGGAGTGGGCGTGGAGGGTAGAGACATCTCACCTCCTGTCTGTCTGCTGCATACAAAGCAGCTCTTTCTATCCCTGCAACAGGGTGCCGGAGCTTGTCCTCCTCTCCCTCTTCCACACACTTACGGATCATAAGAGCTGAAAGCGCACTTTTCCCCTGCGTCGCTCCAACAAGCCGACTCAGCGCCTCAATAAACACACACACACACACATATACACATATATATATATATATATATATATATATATATATGTGTATATGTGTGTGTGTGTGTGTTTATTGGATTTTTGATTAAAGTTTATGTTTCAAAAGTTCATAAAGTTCATATGTTTATATGGTTCAAAAGTTTTGGATCGGTAAGATTTGTAATTTTTTTGAATGAAGTCTCTTATGCTCAACAAGGCTGCATTTATTTGCTTAAAAATACAGTAAAAACAGTAATATTGTGAAATATTAATCACAATTTTAAGTAACCATTTTCTGTTAAAGCATTTTAAAATGATATTTCCTATGATGCAAAGCTGAATTTTCAGCATCATTACTTCAGTCTTCGGTGTCACATGATCCTTCAGAAATCATTCTAATATGCTGATTTGCTGCTTAAGAAACATTATTATTATCAATGCTGAAAACAGTTACAGCGTAACATTTTTGTGGAAACCATGATACATTTTTTTTCAGGATTCTTTGATGATTAGAAAATTCAAAATAACAACATTTATTTAAAACAGAAGTCTTTTGTAAAAGTCTCCACTGTCATTTTTGATCAATTTAATGCATCATTGCTGAATAAAAGTATTAACTGCTTTCAAAGGTGTATTCGGAATACCTCTTGCATAGATGGAAGAGTGACGTCCTGCTTTGCCGCTGGTTGCTCATTGGCGCTCTCTACAGGCCAAGAGGACTGCTGCCCACTACCTCTGTCCTCTGGCTGTTCAGTTCACAGACACAAAACAATGCAAAATATCAATGCAAAATAAACTTGACTAAATGGACATATCACATGTATTACTGTGTCAATAGCAGGATGAGCCAACCATTTTACTACAAGCCAAACAAGCTTTTATTATCAGTAACCTAATTCATATTTATTGTAAACATCTGATTTACATGGCATTCTGCTTTAGGGGGAAAAAAATTAAGCGGATAATTGTGAGAAAAAAGATATAATCATATTATGAGATATAAAATCACATTGTGGTGGAAAAAAGACACCGTAAACACTATAAAGATCCACGAATCAAAGTAATACTATGAAGAAATACCCAACAATCTTAAATAGTTTCCAAAATAAACACCTCCAGCACTGAATGTTAATAGGCCATAATTGCATATTGGCTCTTACCACCAGCGGTTTCCTGATTCCAAGGTAGACTCTCCCAGGCGGAGCAGATTTGAGAACCTCTACGGCCTGGTCAAGAGAGCATGTGTCTAGTTGAGTGTCATTGACGAAAACCAGCTGGTCACCTGGGAGGAGCCCGCCGTGATTGTCCGCTACCCCTCCAGGCACCACAGAGCGGATGACGATCACAGAACGCGCAACATCCAGAGGGTCCTGCAGAGGGCAATGCAGACCACAGCAAACACACAAATAGAAAAACACAGAGGGGAAAAAAACATGAGAGCAATGCTGACCCTGATTTAACCTATACATCACAGTCATATCAAAAAGAAGATCAAGAAGACTGCCTTTTGAAGTTTAATTTATTTATGTTTAAATTTTAATACAAACATTTAATTAAAACAGCACCTGTGTAAGCAGAGAATAGAAATTTGCAAACAAGCAGGGTCACCGGGTCATTCCTGTTGTGCAGTACCTTTTGAACCCTACTTGGAAGGAAAAAAATGTATATATGTATAGTAGTAGTACATATTTATTTAATGCCATGTCAGCATCTTAGGCTATTTTCATTGTATATATGTATACGTGTATGTATATATATATGTGTGTGTATGTGTGTGTGTGTGTGTGTGTGTATATATGTATATGCGTGTATGTATATATATATATATATATATATAGTATAAAATTAAGATGTGATGGTGACATGAAAACGTACTTCATAACAGGAATGACCCGGCAACCCTCGCATTAAAATTTGCTTCCAAAAGAGCGTGACTAACTTGCTGGAAGGCCAAATGAGGCCAACTTCCCACTCCAACATCCCAAGTGCTACGGTATCAATCACATCTCTGGGGAGCTCTGCCGTAAAACTGCAATTCAACCGATTTGATGTCTCCAACAATATATTTCATGACCCATATGGGCGGCTTTTATGTGGCGAATGACAATATAAAAGTGATTAACAAGTAGTTATTTGAGAGTAAAAACGGAAGCAGGAGCGCAGTCATTAGTAATCTCATCTATCTGCCCATGAACATTTACGACCAACCGTGTCAAAAGACCTGACGAACGGACGATCCTTGCATTTTTTGAGATTTCTGATATGAATCTCTTCTTCTGTAATGTTAAAAATGAAAAGTATGTTGTTTTGAGTCATTACAGCGTCTGCAGTTGACACCATTTTCGGACAAGGCCACAAAAGACATGTTAAATGTCAAGGTTCAGACCACAATGACCACTCAGAAAAGGAGATAACATATTATTGACAAGGATTTTTTTACAGCAGAGGCCCTGAGTGAAACTGTGGACAGCAGACCAGGAAATTTCACCCAGCCCAACCATAAAAAGTGGGTCAGCAGGTCCAGCAATTACTGCCCCCTGATTACCCAGTGAGCCACTGCTGCTTTCAGAGTGAGAGGAACTGAGCCCTGCTAGAAGGGAAAGAAAGAGAAAAAAAAGACAGGAAAAAGTTGGAGAGAGGATTTGAAGTTCCACTCCAGCTGGCGTTTTAGGAGGACACAGGCTGCATTGTCCGGCTGCCGGGTTCCAGCCAAGCGTGCTTTGCTTTCCAAGCCCTGCTCTCATCCCACATGGCCAATGATGTCAGTAGAGCAGCTTTTATATGAGAAAAAATCCAAGGGGAACAGGCCAGCACAGGGGTCGCCTAATATGACAATATGTCACCTGCTACAGAATAAAGATACCGATCAGAATGGATGTTCACATGAGAAATGGAAAGAAAGTGAGCTAGGTTGCTCCATTTCTTATTCATGTTTCCATCCGAGTGCACATATGATTTAGATGGCGTACAGTACATGGCTCATTGAGGGAGCAGCTGTCTTCCATGTTACAGGTGAGAAGAACATCTCCGGATCCAAAGAAAACGACAATCCCAGAAGTCCCTGGCGGGTGGTGAGTTTCCACACAACCACGACAGCTAAAAATAGCCAGTCAAAATTGGATTAAATTAGTTTAGGTCAATGCCAATGGGCCCGTCATGATGTTTTCCTGTGGTCTACATAACCTTAATCGTGGTTAAAAATGTCGGCGAGCTAACGGACGGGTATGAGCATTGGCGGGTTGAAATTCTTCAGCGTGGTGTCAGGTGGACAGTAAATCTGCTGTTTCGCAAGAATCAATGGCAGGCCAAGTCATCTGTTTTGCTCCTGCGCTCTGCCTCACCTTCAATCTTGCTGAACAGAATACCAGGAACTCCAGGATGTCTGTCTTTTGCTTTCTTTTCTCTTTTAATCCTTCTTTTGGTTGTTCTCACTGTAGTTGCCTTGAGAAAAGAACAGAGGGTGCCCACTTCCACAGCACGAATGAGAAAATTGTACAATTGCATAAATTCCTTGAAACTACACTTTTAAAAATAAAGGTTCTGGCATCTATGGTTCCATGAAGAACCTTCAAAATCCATGGAATCTTTCCATTGCACAAAGATTCTTTATAGTGTAAAGAGGTCTTCCGTTCATTAAAAGTTCACACTAAGCAACCCTCTCCATTGCGAGTAAATCACTCGCATATGCGACTAAATCTTCACTCTGGGCGACTAAATGATGTCTAATATTAGCCAATTGCTAATAAATTCTCAGATTTTACTCGCCAGTGTGTGAGTTGGAGGCTAAGTATAAGTTTAGCTCGGATATATTTTCACTCGCCGAACACTCTCTGACTGAGTGCATCAGAGTTTCACTCTCCGCGAAGCGATCTGTGCTGTTTTTCAGTTCATCTGAATGATGTGCAACGCACCTGTATTTAACGTACCGTAAACTCTACTGTGAAGGCGCACGACTCGCCGTCGCTTTGTTTCACACACACGCAGCGAGAGAGGGAGAGAGAGAATTGACGCGCTACCTATGCGCGCTACATGTAAACGATATTCTTTGTTGTATTTTGCTGTAAAAATAACAGAGTTCCTATATATATATATCAGTCTGGCGAGTAAACTAAAAAATGTACTAGCCAATGGCGATTCAATTGCAAGGTGTTCGTAGAGGGCTGCTAAGAAAAAAATGGTTCTTTTAAGATCTGTTCATTGACTCTCGAACCATCAGGCCACATCTGCCCAAATGTTGCCATTCTAGTTTCGAAAAATATCTTGACATGCAGAAGTAAAATAAATGGATGGCAGAATGGTACCCACTTTGTTTGCTTTGACAATTATTCACTGCTTTCATGCTACTAGCTATGACACTAATATTGACAAGTGCATTGAAGTCTTAACGCAAGCCAAGTGAAAGCACGAGGAGGAACAATGCATAAGCTGTTTTTTATTTTAAAGCTTACAGCTGTGGGCAGCTGTTTGGCATAACAACAGGTGGCACAGACAGTGCAAGCATGACAATGGTAGTAAATCCAGACACATCTTTCTTTGGATCTGCCACAAACTGGATCCTAATATTGGAAGACACTATTTCGAAATGACAACACGATGTTAGAACAATTGTTCATGGCTGAAAAGCGCAATGCACATCCTTTTTTAACATATTAACATTAAGGACAGTGTCCTGTAGTCGATTTGGTAGCTTATTTTCCTGCAACGGTAATAAAATAGCCCTTGGTCAGTTTCTGCAGCTTTAGGCCACAGAATAAATAAACAACAATAAATAAATAATAACACTCTGGGATGATTTATGACTCCACTTTAAAACATTCACTGGATGAGACTAAATGCTGTATTGATGCGCAGGTTAGGCGCTTTGAACCATCGAAATGATTCAAAAATGCATTCTCTCAGATCTCTTCTCCTTGGATGGCATGAATTATTGGAGCCATACATTCACTACCGATGTATCAAATAAATTTGTTTTGCACGCCGAGAGTTCACAGCCCACTTGCAAAAGGCCTTTTATATAATTGTACACAATTTCATGGAAAATGGCATTTGTAAATGCAAGAACCTTCGGAGAACATGTTGCGGATCAAATTCTTCTTGTTCTTCATGCCATAATTTCACTCAACAAGTTTATTATTTTTTTGAACTGAGACATTTCTCTTTTTGAGGCTGGTGTAGGGCCGACATCCTACCCAAACAGAAAGTTACGTTAAGCTACGTTCCCTATGGGCAGCTTACATCTACCCTAAACCCTTTGCGGGAGAGCTGCTCAATCATATTTCAGTTGAGCCTGGCTGTACCGTGACTTCACACGCACACTTCAATTGTTAGAGAAAACTCATAATAATGACTTTTAAATGGCCATGAGAGTACAATCTTACTTAAAACTAAACCACCACAGCCCGACCCTTCAGATCAGTTGTTTGACTTCAAGACGGCTTTCATTAATCTCCATTACCAGGATGGCTAGTACTACCAAGGGGGTCCTTCTCATGTTGCCATGTAGCTTTTCTTACTTCGAGATCTCCTTCTTGTCAGAGCAAAAAACTGAGGCGTGACTACAAATGATTTTGCCGTCGCCACTTCACGTCACTCACGCAGTCAGGGGTGTCATTTAGGGAAGAAAAACTCCCTGGTATCTAACTGTCAGTATGACCGTGGGCTCCCATCAATCTAGCTGCGGTTACTAGGTCTCCTTGCGTTGGGGGTAACACTAGCGATTGAGACAAGAAAAAGGAAAGGAGGGCGGTAGAAAGAGGGGGAGATTGAAGGTTCTGGAAGGCTTCGAGCGTGTCTGCAGGTCTCGAGGTTGCCTACTCGGCCTTATCAGCTCAGGCCTCTTACTGGAAAGAACGGCAAAATCAATTTCCCCCTTGCAGACTGAAGAAACCCTGGCGCATGTGCCGCGGGAAACAGAAAAGAAGTCAAGAAGAAAGGTTGAGAGATTCCTCCTCCATTGGAAGACGGCAGAAGACCGTACCAATCATTGCATTTTGGGAGTTGCTCACTTTTGTCTTTTTGGAAATTCCTTTCTTATTTTAACACTTTTTTTCACAACTCTGCAAATGCCTACACCCCCTCCTCCACTGAATCAATTCCCACCCATCATGCATCAGGCCCTCGGGTTGAAAAGCGTTGGTTTCGGTGTAGATAAGCAAGCAGACGGGGCTAGGTGGAGGGGGCTCAGCTGGTGCAGAGCACGAAGACTATGAGTTCGACCGAGGGGAAGCTGCACAGGTCAATATGGCTTCCAATAAACCCCAGGGTGCACCAGCAACTCCTCCAGAAGATCTGCAAAGTAAGCTTTAGCGTTCTTCATGACAATGATCTATGATCCAAGTTGCAGGACTGCGAAATTCTTCTCCTCTCGCCTTGGTGGTGATGAGATGATATCAAATTCAGTGCGCCGATGCAGTATTGATGCAATTCGTTTGTACTTGTTCATGCTGCAAAAACAAGGAAAAAACCCTGCATAGCTTCATACGATCAAGATAAAATAAAACGAAGGACTTTAAGTCAGTAAAACATTTTTTTTTATCATAGCACAGAGCTTATGGACTCTCTCCCGAGTTTCCTCATCCCTCCTCCATCTTCATTCCTTCATTTAACAGAGAGATGAAGAGAAAGGAAGAATTTAAGGGATCACTGCTCAGGTTACCGCCATTAAGCAGCAATGTAATTCTGTCCATGTCGCCGTGGCCCCCATCACTCACTGACGAGGAAAGAAGCATATCTTACCATTAAAACATGATCTCCGTTCAGTTTCTCCACGATGCGGTGGCCATTTATTACAGTCCTGATGAAGCTGCGAAAGCACAGGCATGCTTTTCTTCTGCCAATACCGTTTCCCTGCATGAAATCAATTGGAACCCGTGGCTGGATAATATAAAACACGAGGCGTCCCACAGGACCGGCGGAGTGCAGGTCTGCAGGAGAGGTTCTGCATTCTAAGTGGCCTCATTACATGATCACTTCTGATTCAGGATCAACGTGCAGTTATGTACTAACCCTGATTAGAGGGCTAATGAAGGAAGGAGGAAAGCAGCTTTTCGTACTAAGTGAGCAGAGCAAAGGGTTTGACGGCTGGCGCGGGGCCAGATAAACAGCGGCGGCCCTATTTGGAAAGGTTTCACTGCTTTCTTTTGTTCAGTGTCCAATGACTTGTGACATCAACGCACGTTTCCTGTGATCACACTTTTGGAAAGTCAAGGGGGATTAATTGAGTCCAGTCTCCTTTTTCCCCCCATTTAAAGGACAGTTGACAGAAGACCGTAAATGTCATTACTTTACTTGGCTTTTTTTAGAGTATTTATGGATAATTGGTACCGTTTTTGAACAATTTGATTTGATTTGTTATTTTATCTATTTTTATTACAGTTTTTGCAAGACAACATTATTCCTATGTTCTAAATAACATAAAAATTCTGGTATTACTTAAACCTAAGATTAACATAAGCCGCGTTTCCACTGCAGGAACTTTCCCCAGGAACTAGGGACTTTGGGCCGGTACTCGGTGTGTTTCCACTGCAGGAACCAGGATCTAAATAATGTTCCGGGTAAAAAATTGCCCCTCAGAAAGTCCCTGCTCGCGAGGTAGTACTTTTTCAAAGGTCCGGAACTTTCGGGGGCGGGACTTGACATGCTGATTGGTTGAGTTCACGCAGCACTGTATTTCAACCACCATTTGCATATATATATATATATATATTTTTTTTTTTTAAATATTACTGTTATTGTGTCATGAAATGTAGTTTGAAAAGTATTTCAGGCAAGAATGTAGTTGTTTAAAACTTTTATAAAAAATATAAAAGTTTATTTATAAAAACAGCACCTATTTGAAAATGTGCTTTGCCGATTTCGAAGACGGGAGCTCCACGCAATTAGCCAGCGCTCAGTGCTCATGTATCCCGACAAGAGCAGCCTCAACTCGGCTAGTCCTTCTGACATTTGTCGCTGGCTCTGATGTCTCTGTAGTGGATAAACATAAGGTAAAATTTG
>NW_015665823.1:104132-115738 GCF_001515625.1 Sinocyclocheilus rhinocerous | reverse complement strand
GGGACTTTGGGCCGGTACTCGGTGTGTTTCCACCGCAGGAACCAGGATCTAAATAAAGTTCCTGGTAAAAATGTGCCCCTCAAAAAGTCCCTGCTCGTGAGGTAGTACTTTTTCAAAGGTCCGGAACTTTCGGGGGCGGGACTTGAGCGCTGAACATGCTGATTGGTTGAGTTCACGCAGCATTGTATTTCAACCACCATTTGCATATATATATTTTTTTTTTAAATATTACTGTTATTGTGTCATGAAATGTAGTTTTAAAAGTATTTCAGGCGAGAATGTAGTTGTTTAAAACTCAAATCTGCGGTTTATTTATAAAAACAGCGCCTATTTGAAAATGTGCTTCGCCGATTTCGGAGACGGGAGCTCCACGCGATCAGCCGTCGCTCAGTGCTCATGTATCCCGACGAGAGCAGCCTCAACTCGGCTAGTCCTTCTGACATTTGTCGCTGGCTCTGATGTCTCTGTAGTGGATAAACATAAGATATAATTCGTTTTGGGTAAATCTTAACAGGTAATCTTTGGTCTTTATTCTATTAATCTATTAATATGTTAAAATTAAAATGAAAACAGGGAATGTTCGATATAATATTTTGTTTCATTGTAATGTAGACCATGTACGTGTTCCCTGAACATTTCTGCGGCTATTAATATGTTTAAATGAAAACGAAAAGGGGCAGTGGTGTTTGATATATTTCGTCTTATTGTAAATACAGTGAGGAAAATTGCAGTAGCCAAGGTGAGCTGACTGATGTTATCAAGTACACTGCTGTTTGCAGAATTACCGGACTTGCGTCATCCCGTCCGCGGGAGTTCACACTCCTGAGTCGAACTCGCGAAGTCCGAACCAACGAGGATGCAAGTCCGAAATTTCTGTACTTGGTATTGAAACGCGCGCAGACCTATGTCACCAGACTATTTGCCTATTCTTCTCGGTACTTTAGACAGCGATGGAACCGCAGACAGCAACAGCTCTGGGGGAAAAAAAGTTACTGGTACAATTGTTCTGGGTAATTTCGGTGGAAATGCGGCTATACAGTTTCATAACATGCAAACTTCAATTATTTTGTAGATATATACAGCTTTACATGTGCTATCCATTTTTTTCCCACAAACTTGAATTATATGAAGACTTTACATACATTGACATAATGTTTTATAATGATATAATGTCAAATGTAAGACACTTTGGATAAAAGTATCTGCCAAATGAATAAATGTAAATGTTTTTAAAACATAACAGACCATGAAGACGTCATCATAATACTTGTATAGTGAATTGTGACTAGACCTCTTTCTTATATCAGTTTGCATACTGAATTTTGATTGGTCTTGTTTTTACTGCATATATTAATTAAAATATAGCCAGTTTTACAGTGCAAGGTGACTGTGTTGGTTCTTCCATGCAGATGATACAAAACAACACTTCTTGTAAATGCTTCTTGAAATGTAAATCTAGTTTTCTGTTTTTTCTCAGAGACAAAGATAAATATGAAGTTACTCTCTCCAAAAGAAGGTTTAAAAAAAGACAAAAAAAACAAAACAAAGAAATTAGTTAATTCCCCACCTGGTAGTCTAGTATGCTGAAGCCGAGACCTCGTTCTCCTTTCTCTAGTTCTACCACCTGCACATTCGGAGACCATAGAGCCAATTCCCCTTCATCCTCCTCCTCTTCTTCTTCGTCATCCTTCTCCTCGTCCATCTGCTCTTTCTCAGGGCTGCTTGGCTCTAGGGGCTCTTCTTCATCGTTAACCTCCCGCTCCACTGCTGTAGCCTGACGGACCCGAAAAGAAAAGCACAAATCACGATGAGATAGTAGTAGTTCTCAATTGGTGGGCTGCGACCCCAAAATGGGTTGCAGGTCTGTTCTGGTGGGGTTAACTTAATCAATCAAACCCTCAATCAAACTATGACTTTAAAAGACAAGTCTATATAATGTTACAAATTTTTCATATTGTAATTAAACTTTCTGAGATTTTATTAAATTTTTTTACTTTGTTTTTTACTTTTGTATAATAAACTACTTTGGTGCCACATGTAAAATCTAGAACCTGAAGCAAAACCAGTAGAGAACAACTGAGCTAAAATCCAGTTGTAAAATTTTATTACAGGATATGAACAAACCTGAAACTCTTCCCTCATGCTGTTGCGTAGACTTGTATCTTTGGCAAACATGGAGAGGTTATTCTCAATCTGTAAAATTATTACAAAATGAGCAGGCATATATTATTTTGCAGTTTTGTTTCAAATTATCGGCCAATGCAGAGAAACTTGCGAAAGCCAATTTTGACTTGCATTTGGCAGTTGTTGAGTGTTAATTTTGGACTCTCTTGCGTGTATGTACTCGGTACCTGCTCCTGTAGGCTGGCTGAGGGGCTGGATGAGTGCCACTCTTCAGATTCAGGGTGGTACTCGCTGCCCTCTTCAGCAAGGCGTCTGCAGCAAACCAAAGTAAAGGGAGGAGGAACCTCTCGGAGGAACGCAACAGCCTCCCGTCTGGATTTCCCATACAACTGCACGCCATTCACCTGCAAATACAACAAACATTTTATTGGGAGAATCTTCACCCACAAACGTACAGAAAATCTATCACTGCACACAATCGACAATTGAACACTAGGGGTACAAAAATAAGTTCACTTATGAAGTGTAACTTGCTTTGACAAGGATGTGAGAAATCATATTAAAATCCTATGGGGTGCTTATTAGGTTGGTGACTATATTACACACGGTCTTCTGTGGCATTCATCTGGCCATCTTTGATTGGCATTTCATGGAGTAGGCAAGCCTGAAGCTGCTATGGCGAGTGGGGGCGGCACTGTGCCATCTGCCCAAAACAGGAGGAAACCATGGTCTCCACACATAATTTCCCTTATACACACACACATACACGTACTAGGGATGTGCGCGACGACTAAGAACTTTTCCGTTTCCTTCTAATTCAAAATAATCCCACACCTTCTCGTCTTTCGCATGGTCATTTTTGAACACGCCGCAACTGACACGAAGAAAACGCATGTGAGGTCTGAGGTAAAAATGTAGTTTCAGATAAACTTTTAAAAATAATGTAATATTTTTCAAACTTTTTATTTTAACTTGTTATTTTAAAATGTTTTAAATGCAATGTTAAAATGATGGTAATTTGAATGATAAAATCATGTTTTGTTTTTGTGTGTAATCGACTATTGTTTTCAGTGTCGACTAGTAGGAGCTGTACCGTTTAGTCGACTAGACCCGCACATCCCTAACACGTACACACCATTACTGTACCACTGGGCTTCTAAGCATCTAGCAAGGCCAAAAGGAGTACATTAGGATGGTTAGGTTACACTGAAATATGGGATTTTCATAAACAATTCTTCAGAGCCTCCAACAAATGCACTGGCCCCAGGACGTAGCCTTGAGGTACGCCACATCTCTCTATAAGCCACTTCCCCTGCAGCCCTGCAAATCTCCCCTGCTTTAACCATCCAGGCTCCTGCCAACAGCAACAGGCTGAAGGCACAGCGGCCCTCGGCCACCAGACCAGGTGGGAGGGGGAAGTTTAGAGGGAAGGGGGCAGGAAGCAAGGCCAGTGGGGAGGTTAGGGCAGGGGACAGTCATGCAGATGGCCTCGGTCAGACTCAGGAGCCCTCCTGCCAGAACATCCACGAGCCAGCAGCAGCAGCAGCAGCAAGCCTTCCTGGATGCTTGGTGCTGGCAGGATGCAAAGGTCAGTGTTATTAAAGCAACCGAGAAGAGGCTCACCAAAGCAAGCCAAGAGCAAAACTGCAGGCTGGCCAAACCCTGAGAGCCCACGTAACCATAATGCCAAATAGTGAGGGTGCAGGGAAGACACATCGGCAGTGTAGATGCTGTTTAACGCACTTTAAAATGACTTTACCTCCAGAAGTTCATCCTCTGGTCGAAGCAGCCCATGTTTTGCCACTGGACCCTCAGGAGCAACTGTGGAAATGTAGTGATGTCCATCAAAAGTGTCTAGTTCCACGCCCAAGCGCATCGTGTGTATTGGGAGAAGCTGTAGAAACATAATTTTATGGTAAGACTCACTAATTGTAGTCACTACTGAGCATGACTGGGTGAGATTTTATATATATCTTAATATTTAAGTGTTTGCTCAAAAAGTGTTTCTTCAAAATGCTAAAACACAGTAAAATCAAAATTCCAGTTTTTCACTAAATAAACACAAGGATGAAATTTTTCTTTTCTTTATATGCACTAATATTACGCTATATTTTTACTAAAACACTTGAAAATATTAAAAGCTAGGTGGGGACTTAATAATAAGACCTTTCTGTGTGATCATTCAAACAAATTGTTCAGGAATTTGAATTGATTCATTGCAACAAATTGATTCACAGAAATTAATTAAACGTATTAACTTGTGAGGAGCTAAAAACCATCCTGATATCTTAATGCTCTCATACTTGCAAGTCATGAAACAAAGAAGGATTATATGTGACCAAACTCGCTACCATCTCCACTATATATTATGAATAATTGATACATCTCCCGGCCCTACTATAGAGATGAATGAACAAATTAATGAATCATAAATTATGCTGTTTTCACGTTACCTTAGAGTACTTCTGCAGCTCAATATCATCATCTATGACAGGGTCAAGCTGTACAACCTGTAAAAATAAAATAAAATGTGAATAAAATGTGAATAAAACATGAAAAAATAAAAGTGAAAAACAAACCCAAAAAAAAAAAAAACTAAACAAAAAATCTAAACTTTCTCCATAGTGGTAACCTCAAAGCGGTCAACATACTCCCTTTATGGTAAATAAACCCAAACAACAGTGTGTCAGCACATGAACTCAAATCCAATAGGAGTCAACTGAGGCAATCTACAGCCAGATTTAGCTGGTCGATCGAACATCTCTTATCACAGCATGCGTAAGTGCTGGTGGTTCTTGCTGATGTGCAGTTTGCTTCATGTTTAATTGAGAGCCGCACTTAGCATCTGTTAACATTACTTCCCCTACATTTTTGCTTACCATAACATCGTAATGTGGACCGAGAGCCTGCTCCCATTTAGCACGAAGCTCCATCTCCGTCAGCGGGGCCGGCTCTTGCACTACAACACACACAATAATGAGAGCAGCGTTTAAAGTTAATTACCGCCATTTGGGTGCCCACTGTCCGTGACAGAGTGAGTGGAAACGTATGACATTAATGTCAGGTGCTGCATACTAGCATGGGATTGATGTCAGGCTGACGGATGAATATAATCAGAGGGCCGAGAGTGCGCCGAGGGCAAGAGTTGAGAGAGGAGTCAGCAGTGATACTGCAGAAAAAGACAACAGGATGCCTGGGAACAGTATCGGCTGGAAGCCCAAAGGGCAATGGAGGCAAATAAATGGCTGGAACAGCTTTTATGGGCACTTGTGACCCTTAACTATGATATGGGGCAGAAGTAGTAGGGGGTTGCAGAGAAATATGCTCTAGCTAAGAAAAAAAGAAGCTATTCTGTAACCTAAGCTGTAAATTTAACAAGACACTTGCCATGAATAAGGTACAATTTGATCTCCCGTTACTACAAACAACCGAGTCACATTAAATATGTTGATAAAAATAAGCTAACATAAATAATACCTAGTTACAAAAACATCACATTTCAGTACATCACTTTAAAGTTTTGCCTTTTTTGGCTGCGTGCAACAAATTAAAATCATACAATGTCATAATGGTGACAGTCTTTTGAAATGACATTCAAATTATCATAGTAAAAGTATTTTTTTTATTATTATTATTACTAACTCCTTGAATTCATAAAAACAATTTAAAAGTTTGGAATCTATAATGTTTCTTAAATGTTTTTGAAAAGTCTCAAATGGGCACCAAGGCTGCAGTCATTCAACCAAAAATGCAGTAAAAACAGAAATATTGTAAAAAAAAATATTACAATATATAATAACTGTTTGATATTTGAATATATTTTAAAATACAATTTATTTCTGTGATCAAAGCTGTATCAGCAGCCATTACTCCAGTCTTCAGTGTCACATGATCCTTCAGAAATCATTCTAATATGTTGATTAGCTGCTCAAGAAACATTTATTATTATTGGGCTTCATTTGCTACTTTATTATTTTTGTGGATTTTCTTTATTTTTTTGGTCACATTTAATCAATTTCATGGCTCTTTGCTGAATAAAAGTCATTTATTTCTCAATTTCTAAAAAAAAAAAAAAAAAAGTAATAAAAACAATTGTACCCACCCCAAACTTTTAAATAGTAGTGTATATTTTATTAAAAACAAAAGCGGCAAACCTCATGTAAATGAATGAAAAATAAACGGCTTTTACTGACCACTTGTACAAAAAGCAGAAAAAAAACGCTTTTTCAAGAGTTTCGGTCCCTGCTGTGGACTGGTATGCTAAAGCACGTTACAATAAAAAGTGAAGTAAGTGAGTGAGTGAGAGCGAGGGATGTAGACCTGATTAAATTAGCATTTCCAACACCTCACTCACAACACCATTCATCACAAATGTTTGACTACATTAATACAGCAATGCATCGCTTCTACACGTGGGATGTCAAACCCCAGCCAACATCTGCAGCCCAGGTGCGGCACAATGGAAAATATGGAGAACAGGGGAAATGTTGATCACGGCAATGGCTTGTTATGTTTATGTATCAGGAAAAACTCTGCTGACACTGAGAATAAATGTCCACCCCCTATCCAAACGTCACTCAACATTTAATAGAGGGCATCACATGGGAAAAGTTACTACAGACTCACAAAAGTTGAGTAAATGAGGTTTTACATAGTACTTCCTGTGGTTTTTAACTGCTGTGGGCATTTCTGGAGCAACTGCGGACTGTAATTATACCAACGTGGACCGATTGTCACCACTTCTTTGTGATTGAGCGCTCTCGCTGTCAACTTTCGCAATGATTTTAATGGGTCGAAACCGCTGGTGTGACAGACCTTGGAAAAAGCGCAGAAAACCCGGCAGCAACTAGTCTGTGCTGTCCACATTTTTTTAACATTAGGGCTGAAACACATCTGTTTCCAGAGACTTTCAACTTTACATGACACAAAAGAAACCATATAATGGCACTTCCAGGGTAGTTATCTTGAAAATCGACAGGTGAAATTTAGCGAAGCCTCTCAGTTCACTCTTATCAAATGTCACGTCAATGTACCAAAACAGTCGCGCATTATCCATAAAGAAAATATTTAAACATCTACACGCTCACATGGCAATATAATTTCTTAAGACCACAGGGAAAAAAGGCGGGAGGTGAAAGCATGATTAAAGCGGTGTGTGTTTTGACTCGAGGGCGGCTATCGTTTTACACGTGCTATGATTCCAGCTTTGGGAAATGAGTCCCTGACAACCAATCATTGTTATCCCGGGCATGTATTGGCCCAGTGCAACAGAACGCTTTATTTAGGAGTTTGGCAGGTACCGGGTCTTGTCTGGATTAATTAGGGCAGAATGTAACCAGAGCTCAAGGCTGCTTCGGCTTCAGCCAAGGCCCGCTCTTCCGCTTCCAGGCCGCCTATCTCCATATTTATATCTGCCGGCTAACATGACTGAAACAATGCCTGCTAAGCTCAGTGTAGAAGCTGGCCTGAATCTGACCTCCATCCAGAGGGGAGCGGCAAGTATCGGATTCATCAGTATTAAGTTTAAAGTATACTTGGGTATTATTTGTTTGCTTGGGTATGCGTACAGTGTAGGCATTAGTGTAGTACAGTGTAGTAATGATACTCTAAATAAGAAACTAAAACTACCAGTAGGTGGCAGTAAATGTCTTTATGAGAAAATCATTAAGTCATTCATTCATTCATTTGATTTGTTCAAACGGCTGATTCATTCAGGAATGAATGGCTCTCTTTATGAACGGGCCATTGAATCATTGCTTCAACCGATTTGTTCAAAACACAGATTCATTCACTGCTGCGTTTCTTGGAGATGCACAACACCTCTGCTGTGGCTTTATAGGTAATATTTTCATTGGGAAAATTGAGCAAAAACAGACAATACTGTAGCCTATTTAAAATATAACAATATCAACTTATTTACTGAACTGTTTTATAAAATCACATTTGCACTCACGCTATTCAGGACAGAAACAAAACTTGTGTTATATTGCTCTCACTCGTTGTGTGATATCGCTTATCATATGACATAAACATTAGACAAAAACTCATACGGGACATTTTTTCCCCAATATCTTACATTTTAAGGGCGTATAACTGCATTTTATATAGGCTATATCATGCGGTGAGTTGTTGCCCTGCATCATGTTTGTCAACAGTCAACTATATGAAGTGTAAGATGACGTACAGGTCTGGGCCGGTGCGTTAATTGCGTTAAAATATTTTAATTGCATTATTTTCTCATAACTAATTAATTAATTAACAAACTAAAACGACAGCCCTAGTTTAGAATTTGAAAAAGACAAAAATACTGAGGAAGATATTAATTTTTGCAGTGCATGCAATATTTAATGCTATGACTTTATAAATTTAAGACTTTCAGTTCTGATGTAAGACCTTCTAGGTTTTCGTTTGCTGTAAACAAAACTTGGTTCTCGCGAAACATTCTCACCGGAGCTTAAGCTACGCCTACGTCATTCACTGGAACGCCACTCTCTTGCAAACACGTGTACAACAGTTAGCAGAAGCTAGAGATTACAGTTTATTAAGTTTTAAATATGGATATTTTTCTTACACAGACTCATCAATTTGCTTCAGAAGGCCTGTATTAACTTCCCGGAGCCGTGTGGAGCACTTTTTATGATGGATGGATGGATGGATGGACTTATTTGGGCTTCAAAATCTTGACCCCCATTCACTGCCATTATAAAGCTTACTAGTAAAACTTACTAGCAATGATGTAAACTCGAAGTTTCATTCCCTGCATGAGCACCCAGGCTCAACATATTAATAAAAAGCCAATCAAAACAAAGTGAAGGATGTTTTTACAGGAGCAGAACAACAGAGGGCTGGTCTGTGTAAAGTATGTGGTATCGGCCACATTGTTGAGCACCTGTATGTGAGTGAACAGATGTGTTTGTGTTGTCTGAACTCACTTTTCCCCTGCAGCTGTTGTTTGATCCCACTCAGAGCAGAGTCCATAGACTCCACAACAGAGCCCCTCTGAACATCCGCCCGCGCCTTGATCTCAGACGATCTCTTCAGAGACACACGCGACGACTCTCTCTGGACTGTATCAACACACCAGTATACGAACATACACACTTAATTCTGAATCAACATGTATTTTTAACAAGACACAAACAATCATTTATAAAGATGTAAATAAATATATATACACACACACATACAGTATAAGTCAGTCCAAGACTATTGAGGATCATAAAACAGTGTTATGTCAATTTGTCATAGCGAAAGTTAATAATGTCAAGTAGGCCTCAAACTTGTATTTTTACAGCAATAAAAGCTCCAATAAAATTGACTTGAAATTCAAACACTCTCACACGTCAACAGCATGTCTTGACCACCACAGGCAGATTTTTCCTATATCCTGTTCACTACAGGAGCTCCCATACAACCATTATACAGGCATTTGCTGAAAGCCTGTGGTTTTCCTGATCAAATACTGTCAATTCATATATACGTATTTCCTTTAACTTAAAAAGGGAAAGGAATGCGATAACATAAAATACATTTTAACTTCTAACATTCAAAGCATCTCATATCTATTAAATATAAATATTTGATATAAATTATTAATATACATTTTTATTTGTACAATTTTTACATTGATTGTCAGCCCTAAAGTCAACACTGTATTTAGTGATTTAAAGATCTTAATATTTATTTCTTTACTTTACATATACATTGCTATTTTGAAAATTAACAAAAGTAAAAAGTGTTATTATTTCCCAACAGGCCAGTGCCTTAAACAAACACTTTATGGATGAAGAGTACATCCATAAAGTGTAGGGAAAGTTTTATGATTTTTTAAATTTATTGCAGATATGCATTTGCACATAGTATTTGTGTCTGAATTTCCAGGTTTTGATGCAGTATAACAGTCCAATAATATCAGATATTTATTTTCTTCAAAATTAACAGAATGCATTCAAACGAAAATACTATAAATATTTACTATTATTATTATTATTATTATATTTCATAAAATCTTAACATTTTTATTTGAAAATATTTTAAATCTAATGACAGCTCTGATCCGAACACAATACATGTCACTTTACCTTTATCTAGCGATTTCTCTACAGCTGTCCTCTTGGGCGAGTTGACCTTCTTAATGAGGGTAAGGTGTACTATATCGCCCGTCCGCTTCATTACCTCCAGGACTTCCTGGTTGGTGAATCCCTGGAGGTTCACGCCATCCAACTGTTCCCACAGACACAAAGACAATCAAGAAGTCACTTCAGGCCCAGCTAACCGACTGATTAGCCTAGCGTGAGGCTTAGGAAAGCGCGACAGCTCAAACCCGTTCTTATTAAAGTGTGAATCGACGTGAAATGAAATAGACGTCTCACTTAGTTGGCGTTCTGTTCGGTCAGAGCGCTTGTATGGACACAAGCCTAATTAAGGTAGAGCTCATTAAAAAGTGATTAAGAACCCACTGCTATTATTCTGTCGTGGACGAGGATTTTCCCGCTCTGCTCAGCGGCGCTGCCTGGAACCACGTTCTTCACGAAGACACCCACCGCATCTGACATGCAACAGAGACGAGAGATAATAATTAACAGCGTACTGATTAATCGTCGGGTTTCTGGGAAAACAAGGCAAAATATGTTTCTTACCCTTAGTGGTCAAAGCGTTGTGTCCGATTATGGAGATCCCGAGGCTCTGGCCTTCCTTCTTTTTTAACGCAACTTCATGGATTTCGTAGCCCTCCAAATTTGGCTGCAACTTTACAGATCAAACACTGACATTTGTTTTATTGTTTCTAAACACTGCTTTTTGTTACAGGGTGAATCTACAAAAACATGTTTGGGCCCTATATTAACCTAAAATCAATAGAAAAAAATTATACGACATCACTGTGAGGCGTCCGGGTGTACTTTTGGCGTACATTAAGAAAAAGTCATAGTGACTCTAACTGAATTCCCACTTCTGTAGGACAGTTATACAATTACTGTAAAATAATGATTTTTTTTGGCTTAAATCAGCCTAAAAGGCTAAATAATTCTAAATATGCTGTATTAATATTAATAATGTATACTTTTTGCATTACAGTTAATAGAATTTGGAGATAATTAAAAAGAAATTATAAAGCAAAATAAAATAAAGAAAATGTATCCTCCAATGTCTCCAATGTCTTGCAGACAATGCTTTATGACAATGATCATTTTGGTGACCAAAGTACTTACTTATTGTTAAAATAATGTCTTGATAAAAACTATGATCACAGAATTTGCCTATATAAAGTGATCTTTTAAAATTTTCATTTTAAATTTAAAATGTAAACATTATATACACACAAATTAAATAAATAAATGAAATTGTATTATTTATTATATTTTTTTAAAACAAAAACAGAATAATTTCTTCTTTGTTATTCATTTTAAAAAGTAAAAATTATATATATACTTATATATATATACAGTGCCATGAAAAAGTTTTTGCCCCCTTCCTGTTTTTTT
>NW_015665823.1:101952-103456 GCF_001515625.1 Sinocyclocheilus rhinocerous | reverse complement strand
TAAAATCATCATTTAAAAACTGCATTTTGTATTTACTTGCATTATCTTTGCGTAATATTAAAATTTGTTTGATGATCTGAATCTTTTAAGTGTTTCAAATATGCAAAAAAATTTAAAAAACAGGAAGGGGCAAAAACCTTTTCACGGCACTGTATATATTATATTTATTGATATTTAAAAACATTTAAATATTATTGTAAATAAAAACTAAATAATTTATTATTTATTATTAATTTATTGTATTAACTAGATATGTTTATTTTTTTAAGATAATATTGCATCATTCATTCACTGATTCATTGTAAAGGTGGTGTATTCTGTACCGTTTTGCTGCCCCTGCGGGATGGCACAGGAGGTGGAGGTGGCAGAGAGGTGACGGGAGCCGTGGCGGGGGCAGGTGGAGGTGGAGGCGGAGGCTGGGGCGCCTCCAGAGGGTCTCGTGCGATCAGCATCCTCACATGGGTACCGCAGGCCTGCAGCACCTGCACCACCTGGTCACTGGCCAGACCTCGAGTAGACGTCTCACCGATACGCAGGATGTGGTCACCTGTTCTCAGCCTCCCGTCCTGGAAGTGGATGAGAGAAAGGAGGAAGTTGACGTTTACACGTGCATGAATAATGCAATCATTTCCAATAATCAGAGTAATGACTTAATCGCTTTTGTATGGTTGTATTCCATGCTTTTTCGGCGCCATAGAAATGTGATGGCAATTTGTTTGCCTACGCTGCCGTCGTGTTCTACTCGCCGTTTCTGGATGAGGGTAAGGAACAGAGACTGGTGGCAGCGAGTTGTGTTTTCCCCAGAATGCAATGCTTTCTTCCCCGCCATCGTTTCTATTCTGCATATTATTACAGGTGCTAATCCAGATGGTTTTGTCTGTAATACCCATTATTCCCAATAATTGTTGCAAAACTAAGCAAAATTATATATGTAGGAATTATATATATATATATAAGGACATTTTTATATATTGTTGAACATTTAATGAAAATGTAATGTTTATATTTAAATTTTAAATATATTTTTTTGTTACATTATACATGTATCTAAAATATTTGCATATATACATTTCATTTAGTAAGACTTTATTTTAAGGTGTCCTTGTCACACGTTACATGTACTTAATATTATAATAACAATTAATTATGCATAATAACGTACAAATAACCCTTAGCCAAACCCTAATCCTAACCCTAACCATATAGTAAGTACATGTAGTTACTAAATATTACTCAGTACTTAAATGTATATTTACACTGTAACAAGGACAGCTTAAAATAGTGTAATCTTTCATTTTTATGTAATTTGTTAGATTGTTAAACATAGACACAGTATATGTTTGTTTAAATTTGATCTTTTTTTGTGAAATTATACATCTAAACATTTGTATATATACAGTACATTTATTTGATGTCATTTGTTATATTGTTAAACATACACACAGTAAATGTTTATATTTAAATTTGATGTTTATTACTCAAATTTGTTAAAAATAATAAAAAA
>NW_015665823.1:100691-101311 GCF_001515625.1 Sinocyclocheilus rhinocerous | reverse complement strand
ATAATAACAATTATGCATAATTACATGCAAGTAACCCTTAGCCAAACCCTAATCCTAACCCTAACCATATAGTAAGTACATGTAGTTACTAAATATTACTCAGTACTTAAATGTATATTTACACTGTAACAAGGACAGCTTAAAATAGTGTAATCTTTCATTTGTATGTAATTTGTTAGATTGTTAAACATAGACACAGTATATGTTTGTTTAAATTTGATCTTTTTTTGTGAAATTATACATCTAAACATTTGTATATATACAGTACATTTATTTGATGTCATTTGTTATATTGTTAAACATACACACAGTAAATGTTTATATTTAAATTTGATGTTTATTACTCAAATTTGTTAAAAATAATAAAAAACGGTATCTCCATTTAATTATATATATATATATATATATATATATATATATATATATATTAAATGGAGATATCGTTTTTTTATTATTTTTAACAAATTTGAGTAATAAACATCAAATTTAAATATAAACATTTACTGTGTGTATGTTTAACAATATAACAAATGACATCAAATAAATGTACTGTATATATACAAATGTTTAGATGTATAATTTCACAAAAAAGATCAAATTTAAACAAAGATATACTGTGT
>NW_015665823.1:93719-100419 GCF_001515625.1 Sinocyclocheilus rhinocerous | reverse complement strand
GAAAGAGATGAAAAACTCATGTAGAAACATGGTTGTTTCAACAAAAAAACATCAAATTTGAAATGCAATTCAGGGAATTCTGGGAATGTCAATTTATGGTTATTCACTGTAAATTATACGGTATTTTTCACTTCCAAAAACGGTATACTACCGTAAAATTAATGTCCAATACATGTAATGTCCAATACAGTTTTTCACCGTATATAGTAGGGGAATTTACCGTTAACCATTTAACAGGTTTTTACTGTAGCATTTTTACAGTCTTTTACCGTTAAATTCACACAACTCTTGACATGAAAAATAAAATAAACAGAATATCAATAAGCGCAAATGTTTCCTCCACAGACCAAACTTTTTTTTTCTTTTTTATATTGAACGTAGCGTAGCTGTTTACTTGGCTGTTTGATCAAATAGCACGCTTCCGCTTAGCCAGCTATGGAGAAACTGGTAGCCAGTGGCGACGTCACACACACGCACTCTACCAGCACAGCTCAGCATGGTTGTCTAACCATGCCGAGAATTCCGGGCCGAGAACGGTTTGTAATCGTGCCGTGCCATACCAGGCTCACATGGAAATACAACTGGAACCGTACCTGACAGTTCTTAGAACCGATAGTGTAAAAGCGGCTAAAGTTTCTCAGGGGAACGCAAAAGTTTGGTGAGAGAAAGTATCTCGGGGAACATAATAGTTTTGTGAGAGACTGCAAATTTTCCCTGGGGAACGCATCATTTTTGCAAGAGAACACAAAGTTTCTTGGAGGAATGCAACAGCTTTGTGAGCAAACGCAACGTTTCTAGGGGAATGCAACAGCTTTGTGAGCAAACGCAACGTTTCTAGGGGAACGCAACAATGCAATAGTTTTGCGAGCAAATGCGACGTTTCTCAGGGAATGCAATAGTTTTGCGAGCAAATGCGACGTTTCTCAGGGAATGCAATAGTTTTGCGAACAAATGCGACGTTTCTCAGGGAATGCAATAGTTTTGCGAGCAAATGCGACGTTTCTCAGGGAATGCAATAGTTTTGCGAGCAAATGAGACGTTTCTCAGGGAATGCAATAGTTTTGCGAACAAATGCGACGTTTCTCAGGGAATGCAATAGTTTTGCGAGCAAACGCGACATTTCTCAGGGAATGCAATAGTTCTGCGAGCAAACGTGACGTTTCTAAGGGAATGCAATAGTTTTGCGAGCAAATGCGACGTTTCTCAGGGAATGCAACAGTTTTGCGAGCAAATGCGACGTTTCTCAGGGAATGCAATAGTTTTGCGAGCAAATGCGACGTTTCTCAGGGAATGCAATAGTTTTGCAAGCAAACGCAACGTTTCTCAGTGAATGCAACAGTTTTGCGAGCAAAAGCAAAGTTTCTCAGGAGAACATAATTTTGCGAGCAAACGCTTAGGGCCAAATTTACTAGACAGGGCAAATTTCTTGGGGAACGCAACATTTTTGCAAGAGAACGCAGTTTCTTGGAGGAACATAGTGGTTCTGTGAGAGACGCAGTTTCTAAGGGAAATGCTAAAGTTTTGCGAGAGAAGGCAAAGTTTATTGGAGGAATGCAAGAGTTTTGTAAGCTAACAAAGTTTGTCAGGGGAGTGCAATAGTTTTGCGAGCAAACGCAAAGGAATGCAACAATTCTGCGAGTGAACGTTTAGGGCCAGATGTACTAAACAGGGCCAATTCCCTGGGGAATACAACATTTATGCAAGCTAACGCAAAGTTTCTTGGAGGAACGTAACAGTTTTACAAGCTAATGCTAAGTTTCTTGGAGGAACGTAACAGTTTTACAAGCTAACACAAAGTTTCTTGGAAGAACGCAACAGTTTTGCGAGCTTTTGCGAGAGAAGGCAAAGTTTATTGGAGGAATGCAAGAGTTTTGTAAGCTAACAAAGTTTGTCAGGGGAGTGCAATAGTTTTGCGAGCAAACGCAAAGGAATGCAACAATTCTGCGAGTGAACGTTTAGGGCCAGATGTACTAAACAGGGCCAATTCCCTGGGGAATACAACATTTATGCAAGCTAACGCAAAGTTTCTTGGAGGAACGTAACAGTTTTACAAGCTAATGCTAAGTTTCTTGGAGGAACGTAACAGTTTTACAAGCTAACACAAAGTTTCTTGGAGGAACGCAACAGTTTTGCGAGCTAATGCAACATTTCTCAGGAAAACGCAACATTTTTGTGAGAAAATGCAAAGTTTCTTGGAGGAACAAAAGTTTTGTAAGCTAACTAGGGCTGTGACGGTGGCAGATTTTTACCACCGCGGTGGTAATGGACCAACTACCGCCGGTGGTGCGGTGAGGCTCAATCATCTATTAACAAACATGCGTGTTTATTTTAGCACTTCCGTCAGTGAACACGCAGCCTGCAAAACACTAAAATAAATATCAAAGAAATAATACAGTTAAACAAGAAAGTAGCCTAAATAAGAAAGTTAAATACTCCCTGTCTACAGGACACGAGCGGCGTGGCGCGACACGTCAAAATACTATAGAATTCATTATAATCAGTGATGCTGTCTACAGTGGATGTGGCACGACATGACACGACAAATCCCCAACAGTAAACTGCCCTGTCTTGTTTATGAGGTACTGACACAAAGTTCAAATGTCCTGTGTAGACAAACTCAACCTGTTGCGACGCGGCGGTGTCGCGTCCGGTGTAGACACGGTTCACTGTTCCGCCGCCAAGCAAGTGTGGGCGCATTAACTCCTCGTCTGCACGCGCTCTCTTTGAAATAGGAATCGTTGCCACATTTCTTGTTAACATCTTCAATTTATCGCTGTCTCGTTTGTATTTGGCCAGTTTGGAGAAAGCCTCACCAAACCTGACCAGCCAGGCGTTTGCGATCACGGGAACTTGAAGACACTTGTACAAATGTGGATGGGTGACATGAATGTAGATATCTCCAGATCGGCGATGTAGTATTTTGTTTCCCAACAAGGTCCATCGCCCAACACAAAATAAATTTGCTGAATGCAGAATAAACTGTATTTTCCTGTGCTCAAACCTGCCAATCTAAAGGAAACGCTGTGTATGGCGCTTGAGGTAATTTGTGAATTAGGCTACCAAACACTTATAGTCTAAATAAAATTTGTATTATGCTTGTTATAGAGTGTGTGACGTCACGTGCACTATAAAGAATGAGAATGTGACGTAACGCTGTGTTGAGTTCTGGGAAACTGCTTTGTTTGACGCCGAATAGTAAATCTGTTAATGTCACTGATTAAACCCACTGTCTCTCACTCAATAAAAGAATCACATTGCTGTGTTTTTGAAAGGTTTGATTTTGTTGGTTTAACAGTTTGAACACTGCCGGGCGCGACGCGGCGCGCCATATATATTATTATTATTATTATTATTATTATATGTAGCCTATATTTTCGGTGCATCCCTACTTACATCCCCTCCTTGTTTACAAATCCGAAGTAAGTCCATATACATCCAATTTAAACGCGGACGGGTCTTTCCTGATAACTTTCCGCGATGCCGCCCTCTTTATTTTACTAACTTACTGCATGCTGAAGGTGACCCAGCTGACCTCACCAGAAAAAAACTCAACACCACCATCTAGTGGATTGTAAAGAAATTTATTTTATTATTCTACCAAATAGTAATAAAAGATCGATACTTGGCGTCCGTGTATCGATACAGTATTGCCGCGGAAAATATCGCGATACGATGCTGTATCGATTTTTTCCCACACCCCTATAAGACACACCAACTTTCAATATCAAGCAGCAAAACAAACTGTTTTGTTCAGCTAAAAATAGCTGGACGGAGTGGACGCAGATGGGAACGTTAGCCAGACCCATAGAATTTACAAATGGCCGCGCCCATTTTTACAACAAGAAAAAGGTGGATAGAGAATGAGAAGTAACCATGGGAACGGATGTATCCTGCTAATATGGCGGCGCCTTCCCGAAATGCAATGCGGAGTGAAAAGATTGTGACGTAACTCCTCATTCTCTATTGCCGGTGGCAGTAGACAACCGCTTGACGTGGTTGTCACGGCGACCGTCACAGCCCTAAAGCTAACGCAAAGTTTCTTGGAGAAACGCAATAGCTTTTCAAGCTAACGCAAAGTTTCTCAGTGAATGCAGTAGTTTTGCAAGTAAACGCAAAGTTTCTCAGGGGAACGCAAGAATTTTGCAAACGAGGGAGAATGATTCATTCATGCATCAGACATTGTGATTCTAGAAAAGAACATTCTAAACTGCACTGGGTGTAACACTGCTTAACGCGACATAATGGTTCAGAAATTATCCATAATTCTTAGCAAAATGCGTTGAGGAAACGTGTAGGAGATGCAAACACAAACCTTATCTGCCACGCTGCCTGGCACCACAGTCCTGACCACCATTCCTGTTGCCTTGCCTCCGACAATCCCAAATCCCAGGCCGGATCCATCGTTCACCAGCTCGATCTCCTCCACGTGTCCCCACTGATCCTGCAAAAGACACACACAGGAGACAGTTTTCAATCTCTTGTCTTGTCTTATACATTAGAGGTCAGTGGGCATTGGTCATAATTTACTTTGAGCCACAAAACTGTCTACTTAAAGAATAAAGATCCATTCAATCACCTTTGATTGTCTAAATAGGGAGCAACTGACGACCCAAGACCTATGACTACATCCTGCGACAGAGTCGTAATAGGGTACGAAATGCTAATGATCGTGTTAACGGTGTGATCCCGCAGTGGCTGATCAATGTCAGGGTCAGGAAAGCCCACGAGAGTCTTTGTGATCTCCCGTCATTGGCGCTCCTAATCACCCAAGTCTCCTTGGGCTCATATAAATGACCTGCAATCAGTACATTTCTGTTCTCTTATTACCAGGCTGTTATCTGCCGGGTGACTACCTCTGCAATTTTCTCACTATCTAATGAAACCCTCCTCTGCCGTTTGCCCCGTCGCTCTTTCGAAACAAAGCTTTACACTAGCGCTCACCCTGCTGTGAGGAGAAAAGAACCATTTTGAAAATAAGAAGTCTCTTTCTGAGTCCCCAAAGAAAAACTCAAGTACTTTTTGAGACTTACTTACCCGGGTCGAAATTCACCGCTGTCATGATTCATCAGTGCACATTAGATCAGGGATAAAATTGCCATTCTTCAATCTTACGTAATTTGTATGATGTTGCATAATGGATGCATATGGATGTGGTTAGGATTGGGTTTTGTAATTAAAAAAAAAAAAGGGGGGGAGGGCACAAAACTAAAATGAAAAACAAAACATACAAAACCTAAAAATAAATTAATAAACAAAACAACAAAAATAAACAAAAAGACAAAAAACTAAAATAAAAATGAAAAATAAAAATAAAATAACAAAAACCAAAAACACAAGACAAAACAAATAAATAAATAAAATAAAACCAAAAAAAATAAATAAATAAATAATAATAAAATAGAATGCAAAAATAAACAAAATAAAACCTCAAAATAAAAATAAAATAAACATAAAAAGCAACAGACAAAACAAAACAAAACTACTTCAAATAAAATGCAAAAAAGTAATAAAAAATAAATGCAAAACAAAACACACAAAACCAAAAACAAAAACAAAAAAAAACAGAACAAAAAGAAACAAGACAACAAACTTAAAAACACTAAAAATAAAACAAAATAAAAAATAAAATAACTAAACATAGAAAAACAAAGTAAAACAAAATGAAAACAAGACAAAACAAAACAAAAAAACGAAAAACAAAAAAGACAAAATACCAAAAAATATAATGTAAAACAAAAACATACAAAAACATTTAAATAATTATGCTTCTGCAAAAAGACTAAAAGTTTTAAAAAAAAATGTAATTTTTGAGTTTGCTATTCCTTTGAACATGCCTGGCAATCCTATAATAAATCTGTTAGAGGATTCAAACACAGCAAACACTGATGACCCAAACCCAACAAATACAGCTATATTTCTTTCCACAAACAGTCGTATTTCCTTCAGGCCGCAGCTTACATAAACATATATACATTAGCGATGGTTAATGAGAATGCCATTGTGGGAGGCAGAAAACATCTCCGTTGGGAAAAGGCTTGGATGTTATTCCTCCAGGAGTGGGAATCCTGGAGCAGTGCAACACAAGTCTTGCCTACATGAAACTTTCCAATTGAGTATAATTAGGATTCAAGATATTTTCAAGGGCTTCAGAGGTCTGGGTCTACAGAGAGATAGAAGGGCAGGGGAAGTGAGGAAAAATATACCTCAGCTACATTTGCTCTTGCTCTCCTCTATTTAAGGAATGGAGCTGTGATCCCATGGGGTCCTAACAATCTTAAATAGATAAATATTTTCTCAGCTTTTAACAATAAGAGAATAGATTGAAATGGAAGGGAAGGTGGGGGTCTGTTTGAATATGGGGTTAGCAAGAGGACATAATACATGCTTGCGAAGCGACGTCTTTATTGCTAAGCTTTTAAGCCGACATATGATGATTGACATTAGTAATTCCCAAGTCTCAGATTGACAGGTATTTAAACGTAATAAGGAAACAATGCGTTTGGAGTTTTAAGTAAAAAGGGCTTAAATTTTACATGATCAACAAGGGTGAATCTCAGGAAAACATGTCCAGGTCACCAAAAAATAAAAATAATCATCATAATTAATCACAATATTCACAATTGTAAATATATATATATATATATAAATGAAAACATATCCATGACACACAAAAAAAAAAATTAAGTCAAAAAAATACATA
>NW_015665823.1:89679-91467 GCF_001515625.1 Sinocyclocheilus rhinocerous | reverse complement strand
ATTATTAATTGCAATTATTTGCAATACTAAATATATTAACTTAAGTACATGAATATAATTTGTTTAAAAATTTAAAGATTTAAATGATTACAGTAAAAACAAACTACTAATGTGTCTAAATTAGGGCTGACAATCAATTGAAAATCTTAAATGATTTACAAAACTTGAGAATTATTTGAGTTAAACTGACAACCCTGGTATAAATACTACTAAAATTATTATTATTATTATTATTATTATATGGTGTAAAAATAGGTTTTGTTTCCTTTAAGAACTTTTTTTTAGACATCACAATCATCAGTATCACATCTTGGCAAAGCCTTCTGTACACACTGTTGCCTTCTGCGTTTGCGGTGTGGAGACATGTTTGCGATAAAATCTATTTTATTTTATAGAGCGCAACAAACAGACACTTAATCTGACTTATAAACAAGTTCAGCGGCACTGACTACTTTGTTGACGTCTGGTGACAGAGAGTTTGGCTAGGCAACAAGCAATCAAATGAAAACCAGACTTTTGCTCCATTAAACAAAACTCTGAAATGGAGCAGCGCACAAATTAAACCAAAGTCTGGCTATGATATGCAGGACATGGTCCCGAATTAAGGATATTAAACATTTCAAATCGAAAAAATAAGCATCAACAGAGCAGAAATACACAACCTTGCTTGCAATGTAAAGACCAAATCAAAACTACTGTCATTTTTCCAGCAAGAGGAACTCGCTGCGTGTATTCGCCATTAATTTGAGAGCGGTTAGGTTTGGGTACTTAATTAAAGTAGACAAGAGGGAAGCGTTGTGTTTATTTTTGAAGGCTTAGGTTAATGCAGTTCATCTACTGGCTGTTGGTCTTTCCAGCCTCATTTTCTTCCTCTTCCGAGTTTATTTCTTTCAGTAGTACAATGGTCTTTCGGATGAACCTGAGAAAGTTTGCGCATTTCGTTCCCCTTCTGTCTTTGGTTTAGACACGTTCAGATTATAACAGGATGTTTTAAGGGCTTTATTTTCCTGAGGATCACATTATAACAATGGGAACAAGACAAATAAATATGCTCTTAGTTTAAGCTGAATTACTGTTTGCAGTTAAATCAAGATCCTTAAGCAATTTGTTATAATTTCTGTCACTGGATTTGATAATTTGTACATGTTTGTGTATCTGGTCAAAATTAAAACATCAATATAAACTAAGCTCAGTTTGTTAGGCCTTAGGAAATATTGGGATTATTAAATAGGTAATATTAAACTTGAAAACCAAGTCAAAGTTTAAAAATGTACATGAAACCTTACCAAAAGAAACTAAAGTTAGTTACTGCTAATACTAATAGCATGTTCCTAAGTATTTATGCTACTTTCGGGGTGGGCGATATACCAGTAGACATGATTAACCGGTAGAAATTTGTCAACTGGTATAGATTTTGGACTATCGTATCTATCGCGGTTACACGCTCTACGTGTTCATGAAAACGTATCATTTGCACGTTTTTAAGCATTGCGGTTTAAAAACCAAGTGATTTTAAGCTGTTGAAACGCAATCAGCAGCGAAAGAAAACTCATTTCACTACATGTGCACAAGGGAGTACTGGGAGTTATTTTTACCACTTTATAGGCCTTGAGCAGTTAAATACACACACTTGTTTGTGTCAAAATGCCCGTCTTTGCAAGTATCCTCGTAAACACAGTAATTTAGGTCTCTAGTGAAAGCAAACAGCTGAGAAAGAAAACACATGTGTAACAGTATATTGGATCCGGGCAGCTCTTAAAGTGACAGCAGTCTAATATTCCTGCTGTC
>NW_015665823.1:61067-89535 GCF_001515625.1 Sinocyclocheilus rhinocerous | reverse complement strand
AATATATATTTAATTTACACAGTGAAGAATATGCAATGTTTTTATACATTTGATTACTTTATACAATGTATGTAGCATTTCTTATTTATTTGTTCTACTGTAGTTTTTTTTGTACTATTGCTTGTAAT
Organism: Sinocyclocheilus rhinocerous; assembly: GCF_001515625.1. Lineage (NCBI taxonomy): Eukaryota > Metazoa > Chordata > Actinopteri > Cypriniformes > Cyprinidae > Sinocyclocheilus > Sinocyclocheilus rhinocerous. Next base: position 89,407 of record NW_015665823.1, on the reverse strand, counting down.
TAGTTTCTTATTCTTATTTAATCACTGACTGTTTACTTGTCTTCAGTGAGCTTGAATTATTTTTTATTTAAGCTAGTATTAATTTTTTGTGATATTGACACTGGTGTCAAGAATTATGAAATTTCTATGGTATCAAAATGTTTTATATCATAAAGACCTTTTTTAAAGCAAAAAAAACCTATATTGTGATATATATCGTTATCGTGAAATAATATTAGTCATATCGTGATTTAAGATTTTGGTCATATCGCCCACCCCATGCTACTTATAGAAGCGCGTTTCCGACACTGAATAAAAATAAATAAATAAAGGTAACTGCTACTTTATATCACAAATAAATTCAATTCACTCAGAACTGACAGAAAAAAGTCAGAATTGCAAGAAATAAACTCTTAACTCAAAACTTTTCGCAATTCTGAGATTTCTGACAATTCTGTTTTTTGTTTCCACAACGGAAAAAGAAACATTTAAAACGTAAACGTGACTCTTAAATCTCACACTGCACACTTTTTTTCAAATCTGTTTAGACAAATAAATTGTTTAAAAAAGAATAATTATAACAAATTACAAATTTGTTAGAAGTGCATTTTAATAATAATAATAATAATAATAATAATAATAACAATTTAATGCATGTGTTGGATACTTAAATGTTTCAAATGTGTTATTTAGAAAAATACAAATTGTTTAAAAATGTTATTTATAACAAATTACAAATTTGTTATAAATAAAAATTATTATAATAATAATAAATATTATTATACCAATAACAACAAAAGCAACAATGATAATGCCTAGTTACGAATTTGTTTGAAATACATTTTAATAATAATAATAATAATAATAACTAAATGCATGAGTTGGATACTTAAATGTTTCAAATATGTTATTTTGACAAATATAAATAGTTTAAAATTATTTTATAATAAATTACAAATTTGGTATAAATTATTATAATAAATGTATAATATAATTAAAAATAAAGACTATTATTATTACTATTATTATAACAATAACAACACAAACAACAACAATAATGCTCATTTACAAATTTGTTTGAAAAACGTTTTAATAATAATAATAATTATTATTATTATTATTATTATCATTGTTGTTGTTGTTTTTGTTATTAGATTGAGTTGGACTAAATGCTTCAATGTTTCTAATTAGTTATATAGACAAATATTAATTGTGCCTATTCACAAATTTGTTTCACAATAAGCTCTTTAACTATGTAGTGGAGAGGTCCTGATAGTTATAAAAAAATACATAAATGAATACATACACAGACAGATACATAAATAAAGCCTTTGAATCAAGCATTATCGTTCAAATAGCTTGTCCAAATAATTACCACATATTGCTGAGATACTTTAATGTTTAAGTTAGTTATGCAGACAAATATAAATTGTGCCCATTTGCGAATTTGTATTAAAAAACCTGACCGTTGTAAGTATACAAATAAATAAATAAACAAATAAACTGTTTATCAACCCTTAACTCATTCAGCTTGTACAAATAATTTGGGATAAACCATGTGCTGTAAATCTAAAAGATAAAACAGCCCACAGAGGAACAGCCATGTCCTACAGGCAGAGGAAAGGAAGGGAAAAAAATAAAAGGGAAAAAAAATCAATACATTCCTCTGCAGTATTCGCTAGTCCCCAGCAGGTAATGTATTAATGACCTTTAGACTCTTACTGTGGGAACTTATCAGTCTTGTGCTTATTTAGTCCGGGCTGACAGAGCAGGTTCCAGCCTATTTCATCGATACATCTCCGACAAGGCAGTTACTCAAACTCAGACAGTAGATATTAAGGCTTGATAGAAACTCCGGCTGTTGCCCGCCTCGACATACTTGATAGGTTTTTCACCTGATGCATTCATAGGCGCACGTCTGACCTTCCCAGCACTTAGAATATGAAGGCGAGCTTCCGTTATTGCCATTATCTTAATTTGGTGTGCGGATTGTTTATTGTAAAGAGGTTTCTTGTGTCAATAAAAACTCAGACTGAATACAAATAGGGATGAGGGTCTTTCAGCATCGCGAGTGTGTGGATAAGAAATACATGCTCACTGGCCTGCATACTGGGATGGGATGCAAACAAACAAGTAAATTTTTTGGGGTTTAAATAAATGACGTGATTTCTATGCTGATCTGGCATTATGAATACACATTAATATACTGCGCTTTATCTGACCTTGGAGATTCTTTACCATTTTAATGCACTGAAACATAAATAGTGGATTTAACTTTCAACAAAATTCTACCATTATATGATCATTAGTTAATTAAAAAGGCTAGTAGTGAAAAAACATTTATATTATACATTTGTTTTTGTGTACAGTTGTAGAAACAACTACCCAGAACACCCTAGCAACAACTCAGGACTCTTCTGAAACCACAAAACACCCTAGAAATATGGCGTCAAGTATTTCCAATGCAACAATCACTTTTTGTCTTCAGAAAAATGTAATAATCTAGTTTGATTTACAATAATTAATTCAAATAGTTAGAAATATCTTGATATTTTAAATTTTCATATTTGAACATACTAGAATTACTGGTCTGTTAAGTATTATATTAATTAATATAAAAGGCTACTGTAAAGGGTTGCTGAGGCTTTCATATTTTTATTTGTATAGGCATTTTTTTCCATTTACTCTAGATATAGGTATTTAAAAAATATATTCAATTACTACGTTATAAGAGATGAACCAAACCAACCAGGCCTGAAATTAATTATTTGTATAGGCATTTTTTTCCATTTACTCTAGATATAGGTATTTTAAAAATATATTCAATTACTACGTTATAAGAGATGAACCAAATCAACCAGGCCTGAAATTAATTACATTACAAACTCATTTTGAAGGGGGGGGGGTTGATTTTTTTTTTAATTGAAAAAAAATTGATTTTTTTTTTTAATTGAAAAAAGGAACAAATGGAAAAATTGGAAAAAACATTTTAAAAGAAAATTAGAAAAAAGGAAATTAGAAAAAAAAAATATATTTTTTTAAAGGTTCAAGGCTGTTTTTTATGACGGAATAAACTATATGATACTGAAAAAAAACTCTATCATGGTTGCCATTAAAAAATATAAAAGAGATAGTTCACCCAAAAACGAAAATTCTGTCATTAATTACTCACCCTCATGTCATTCCAATTTTGGAGAGTATTCTAGAATGTAATCACCATAATCAGCGTTGTTTACATTCAGTAGACAGCGCGCGCATGCTGAACGTAAACAAAGCTGATTATGTTGATTGATGTTGGTACTCTCCAAAATGGCAGAAGACGGTAACTCGGAGGGAAGATGGTAACTCGGGGAGAAGAACTGCTGAATAAATTATGTTATTATTGTTTTTTTTACGCACAAAAAGTATTCTCGTAGCTTCATAAAATTACAGTTGAACCCAATGTCACATGGATCATTTTACATATGTCCTTGCTATGTTTCTGTGCGTTGATTTCTGTGGTAATATCATTGCTGTTTATGGAGGATTAGAGAGCTCTCATATTCCATCAAAAATATCTTAATTTGTGTTCCGAAGATGAACAAAGGTCTTATGGGTTTGGAACGATACCATTTTTGGGTGAACTAACCCTTTAAGCAGCAAACGTTTTTTTTAACATTGATAGTAATAAGAAATGTTTCTTGAGCAGCTAATCAGCATATTAAATTGATTTCTGAAGGATCATGTGACAGTAGGGCTGGGCGATAATTCGATAACGATAATTATCGCGATATAATTTTCCTCGATAAAACGATATGAAGAGTTCGATAAATGTTCGATATAATGTTTATGCGCCAAAAGTGGAATGAAACAGTGCAACTCATTTGAATCGCGCCACTCGGACCGTTTATCGGCTCGGATCAAAGTTCAAATTGCCGCGCGGCACGAGCTCTCTAGAGCAGATGTGTTTACTCGGTCACGCAAGCATTAAGCAGCGCTGTGAGATCTAGTGTGAAGCGCTTGAATTCAGCGATGAACACAAATGACTCGGTGATTTAAACTAGTTTAAAGACAAACAGTAGAAACACTGTGTGCAACGAGACAGTCAGAAGGCTTTTCAATCTACACATCGCCATCATTTACCATGGTTTTACTGTAGTAACACTCACTGCACCATGGTATTGTGGCAGAAATTTGGGATATTCACACTGAATTTTATTAAAAGAATAATGGTATATACTTGTAGCATGTATTTGTGATTAAGCTATAGCATGTGTGCATTTATACTGAATGTTTTTAGACTACTGTTTTTCATGCAAATATGCTACCTAAAAACCATATAGTTATATCTTTACCATGGTATTGAGGTGCTATATGTGTGGTTTTAACTGTGTTTATCATGATTTAAATGTATGCTACTATGGGAGACCAATGCTTAATTTAAAAAAATAAATAAATAAATAAAAACTTGGTCAGAATAAGGTTGCTACAGGCTGCAATATAACAAAGAGTGAAAAATTTAAGGGGGTCTGAATACTTTCCGTACCCACTGTATATATATATATATATAATTTAGAGGAAGTCTCACCTGGTCTTTAAGCTGTTTGACAGAGTGCTGCAGGGTGAGGATGTGGCCGAACAGAGGGCTCTGCAGGGCTTCCTTCAGCGTGCCGAGCCTGTCGCTGTGGGTCCACTCATCCCTCTGCACGAGCTTGGACTGAAGTCTTTCCAAGGCCTGGAGCACCTGCTGCCGCTCGGAAGCAGACACTGAGAACACACACAATCCAGATATTAACCATGCAAAGACCGATTAAATACATAGTATGCTTGCTTAGATGAAAATCACAAAAATTAGTGACACCTGTCGGTACGTTCTCATACATTGTCGTTATCTTGAAAAATCAGTGCAGATTGACCTGTGAAAGTAGAAGGAAATGGATATTTGAACACTTTTAAGCTTCAATTTGATTTTAGAATTGATTAGTCAATAAAGACAAGTTACTAGTTTAATTTAATTGGGCTTTTTAAAAATAATTCTATGGAAAATTTATACATTAAAATTGTTCTTTTTGAGTGTAATTTCCATTAAAATATTATATAAATTGCAGAAATAATAATAATAATTATTATTATTATTATTATTATTTAATGGGTGACATGAACCAAATAGTTAATGTTTCAAATTTGTTATGTAGAGAAATACACTGCCGATCAAAAGTTTGGGATCAGTAAGATTTTTTATGTTTTTTAAATAAGTTTCTTATGCTCATCAAGATGCATCTATTCTATTTGATCAAAAATACAGGAAAAAAAAACTAATTTTGTGAAACAATTCTTGCAATTTAAAATAACAGTTTTCTATTTTAATATACTTTAAAATATCATTTATTCCTGTGAAGCAAATCTGGATCGGTGATAAATAAAAAGTTAAAAAGAACAGTGTTTATTCAAAATAGAAATTTTGCGTTACAATATACACTACTATTAAAAAGTTTGGGGTCAGTAAATTTTTCAAAATCTTTTTTTTCTTTTCTTTTTTTTTAAAGAAATTAATACTTTTATTCAGCAAGTATGTGTGAAATGGATAAAAAGTGATAGTAAAAAATTACATTGTTAGAAAAGATTTCTTTTTAAATAAATGCTGTTCTTTTTAACTTTTTATTCATCAAATAATCAAAGAAATAAGCATCACAAGTTCCCCCCAAAAATGTAAAGGGGTCATATGATGCTATTTTAAAGATCATTATTTTGTGTAACAGAATATGTTGACATGCTTTAATGTTCAAAAAACACATTCTTTTTCAAATACTGTACATTATTGTAGGTCCTCTATGCCCCGCCTCTCTCAAACACGTCGTTTTCAACAAAGCCCCCTCCTTTGACAAGCGCAGTCTGCTCTGATTGGCCAGCTGACCCAGTGCATTGTGATTGGCCGAACACCACAAGCACGCGTCGGAAATGTAACGCCCCTTACCATAATCGCAAGCTTCATCTTTCAAAGTAAATATCAAGACAGTTAATAATGTGGTTAGTTTTACCATCAGTTCAAGCCCGAAAGGGCAACAGAGTCGTTAAGAGCAAGTGGAAAATGTGCTGAATGTTTCATTTCATCCAAGTGAAATTAGCAAGCAGTTAGACTGAATTTACATTCGTTTTAAACGCGGAGCCAGGCGCGAGTCGACACAGGTTGCGCGCGTGCGTCAAGCCTCATCCATACTGCCAGATGCGCTCGTGGAGACTTGCGGAGCCGGGTGCGAGTATATTCGAGCATTACGAGACAGGCTGCGTGAGTGCGGCAAGCGTGAACGGCTCGTCCGTGACGCGGGGTTCGCGCCGCGTGGGGCAGAGGGGAGCGAGTATGAGAAGCATTCACAGACACAGGCTGTGTGTGCGCTCTTCTGAATTGGGAATAGCCAACATGCATTATAAACTTATTTTAAATTAATCTGTTGGGGAGATAAAATGTGTAAGATAACTTTCACGTACTAACAAAAACATCTAAGAATGTATCTTTTATTCTCCAGTACTGAAAACAGAACCGATACGGGAGCTTTTGATATGCGCTGTGACGCAGCTCTTGCAAATTACCTTTTTTGTTCGTTGTCTGTCATTTCGAAGCTTAAGTTGCATACGTTTTTCTTTAGTTTTAATTTGCCTAACTATCGATCTGACCCAGTAGACGCCATAATCCCACTCTGTCTCTCTCCCGCTTTCCGTTTTTTTTTATTTGTATTTTTTATTTTTTTTAATGGTGGGTGTTTACGCAGTTGGCTAGAGCAGTGCTGATTGGGGAGAACGGAGGTGCGCTCACTCTATTGGTTAGTAAGACTGCAACTCAAGGCTGGCAGTCATGCATATGCTCTGGACCAGAGTAATATCGCGTCCATATCGCAGGCTTTGCGATTAGGAAATCGCAACGTCTCAAATCGCGATTTCGATTCGATTTTGATTAATCGCACAGCCCTAATCAACACTACTGCGTTCCTGAAACCACGTCTTCTTTCTTTGCGTGCACATTTGGGCGGCATTATGCTAATATTTCCACATAGTGACGTAGACATGTGGGGGCGTGTTAGAACGAGCCATTTTAGGTAGGTGTGGCTGACTCTTAACTTTTATAAAGAATATCTCTTTGGATTTGAGACTTTAGACTTTGCAACTTTACAGATCTTCTTTATGCACCAAGAGCTTGTAACACTTCAAAGAGAAAGGAAAACTTGAAATCACATCATATGACCCCTTTAAGCAGCACAACAGTTTCAACACTGAAAATAAATCAGCATATTAGAATGATTTCTGAAGGATGTGACACTGAAGACTGGAGTAATGATGCTGAAAATTCAGCTTTGATCACAGAAATAAATCAAATTTTAAAGTATATTAAAATAGGAAACCATTATTAGAAATTGCAATAATATTTCACAATATTACTGTTTTTCTGTGTTTTTGATTAAATAAATACAGCCTTGATGCACATAAAAGACTCAGACGGCAGTGTATGTAAGAACAACAACAATAATACAACTGTAATAATTGCTGTTATTATAATTATTGTCAGTAATAATTACAATAATTTAATGAGCTATATCAAACATTCAAAATTCAGTATAACTCACAATTAGACTTATCACACAGAAATCAAAGTGATACTAATTTCCATGTTGTCCTTGACCTTTTTAAATTTCCACAAAAATGGGAACCATGCAAATGTTATAATACATAAATCATCAATGTTTCTCCCAAAGATGGTAGTAAATCTTAGTTTTACTAAATTTATGCTGACATCGTGCATTTGTTTTCATATGATCAAACAGAAATTACTCTAAAACTCAAGTATCGATTTCTATAACCTGTGACCATATCTTTCAAACGATCATTTGGTAGTTTCTGTTCACATAAGCAGCCAAACAAAAGTGAGAGTATCTACCATACTTACCTACAATATTTATGTCCATACACTTGGTCTTGAGGTTAAATCAAAACTTGGAACCCCTCATAAAACACAATCCAGCATTTCAAGTGTTGTTTTGGGCTGAGATTGAGTCCTGTTTTGTCTGTTTACACCTGCGCGAGCCTCACCTGGAACCAGGAAGTGATCGTTCACGTTTCGGCGAACTTTATTTTAGTTTAAACACAAAGAAACCATTATGCAACTGAAGAATATAGAGGTGTTTATATTTATACTCTTTAAATAAAGCATTATTTATAGAATGTCATAGAATATAAATTATATAAACGCAAACAAACAGGTGCATTCGCGTAAAACACCGAGTCACCATTGAAATCAGTGCTCTTAAAACTTATTGAGTCTAAATAAGACATTAAAGAATCATTTTATCAATCGAAACGTGCTTTGTTTTCAAATAGCAATAATAAACCATAACTTTGAAAAGAATGAAAATACAGCCTCATACACAAACGTGCTCCTGCTTCCCAATACAAACGCTATCATGTGACACAAGCTAGCGCAGTTAGCCGGTTATAAAGTTGATTATCAGCATCAAACACCGAGAATAAGTTGAACCGACACTTGTTTTTAAGTGCAAACTTTCTCTAACCAAACAATCTGGCTTTATTAAGTATATGCATAAAGTTAAAAGCGAGAGACTTACATGCTATGTGTGCGGCGAATCTAGTGCACTGTTTCTTTAAGAGCTCCGGCAGTCACGTGACAGTTCAACATGGCGTTGCGCTGGAGGAGTTTGTTGCGCTTTCGGTCAACAACACGGCCGCTGATCATCTTCACCTTCTGCCTGACTGTCATCCACAGCCTGGGGGACGATGTGGACAGCTGTGATAAACTGCGGCTGGGACAATATCCTTTCAAAATCGCCTAAATATATTGGGATCGTTTAAATAGTAGCCGGCTAGCTAGCATTGCCGCTGTTATCCCTACTGGAAAAACCAGCTACACCAGCTCAGCACTGGTGCTTGTTTTTAATATAAATGTACTAATTTAACTTACACGTCAGTATTTTACATAATTAGAGTATAAAAATTAGGTGTTGTGTTCTAGATTTGTGATTCAATCTTGTATGGAGTGATGCAGAAAGCTATACTCTATGCCCTACATTGCATGACATTATATTAGGTTTAGACCGGTTTGAACATTGCAGATGTGTTTTTATTACATAAATGTACAATTGAGTACATTTCGATGTCCACTGATTGTCTTATGATGGCTCATGTCTGTCATTCATCCATCACTAGTGGAAATCTGTATCAGTTAATGTTGCTTTATGATATAAATACCACTTGATTTCTCCTTGACCGTGCTCAGGTATGTGTGTAAAGAACCCAAAATAGATGATGCGACTCAAGAACCAGTTTCTATTCATTAATATAATTATATTATACAGTATTATTTATTAATTGTATATTATTACATATATATTTACTAAATGAAAGAATTGATATTATTTATTAAGTTTGTAGTGTGTACATTTATATAATGTAAATAATATATAATGCATAATGAAATTATATTAATTACTATAATTATATTATAATACTTAGTGTGTGTGTGTGTGTATAATGATCAGTATAGTGTGTAAATATAATTTTATACATAATATTACAATTTTAATATGTACAATTACAAATACAATTTTTAACTATTTAAAGTTATTTATAATGTGTAATATGAAATATTACATTTATAATTTATTTTAAATATATTATACATTTATATTAAATGTCATACATTTATGTTATGAATAATAATAATTTTTTACTTTTATATTTATTATATATAATCATGTAATATAATATTATGTAATGAAATATTTTATGTATTATATATAACATTATATATAATATATTAATATAATTATAAACTATAATCACATTTTAGACTATAATGTAATAATTGTGTTTTAATGTTGTTTTATAATTTATTATAATTGTTAATGTTTCTCTCCATATATATATATATATATATATATATATATACTTTTATTATTTTATTTATATATTTCATTATATTAACATTTCTGTATATTTCATTTTTATTTATGTTTCATAAAAATATATGTCTATAATGCCAGAATATGCCTGATACTAGCTACATGTCACTACATGACTATTAAATCAGGAGTCTAAGGCTGAGTTTCATTGCAGTGGAATGTCTACCTGCTCCAAACATCAGCTGTCGGCTGTCAAATGGAACGCAGTTCAAATTCAGCGGTGAAGAGGTTGGGTTTAACAAAAGCATCCCGTGTCGAAATGTGTAAGTCAAACTTACTTTGAATTTGAGTATAGATGATTCATATTTGCGAATAATCTGTAAATATATTTGAATAACATGGATGTGTTTTGTTTTACATTAGGAGTGGTTACTCATACAAAGTCGCTGTTGCGCTGTCACTCTTCCTGGGATGGATTGGGGCGGATCGGTTCTACTTGGGATATCCAGCCTTGGGTAAGACAGTACTACTTGACTTTTATTGTTGGTCTTTTGGTCCATTCTTTATAGACACTGTGAGATTTAATGATAGGAAAGTGAAATCTGCAAATGTTGCAAACCAGATTCGAACTTGGCTAAATGTGTAGGCCGCTAGGCCATGGATCCAGCGTTGCATTTTTCCCTCTTTGGCTGAGTGCCGTAGCCCGAAATCCCCTCTTTCTGGCACCCATTTACCCATCAATAACTCATGAAAATATCTCATGCTTGTGCTGCGCTGAACCACAGGGGACCTTTAGAACAGACAGAATCAGTCCTGGATATTCTGCTGTTGACATCATCTCTTGTTTCCTTTCCAAGGACACACCTTTTCACCAGATGTTCTCAGAATAAGAATCGCACAGACTGATTTTTCTTGCACTTGTTGATTTGAAAAGGCAGATATGGACATTTCAGCACGAACATGGAAATTTGATCTGATAACAATTATTATTATGGATATATTCTGATTATTATTATGATTATGATGTAATTATGTAATTATGATATAATTGCAGATTAGTGGTCAACCAATATGTTTGTTTTTTTTTAATGCCCGATCCTGGTAACAAAATCTAGAGAGCAGGGTGTCATATATAATCTCAAGTCTGTTTTTTTTTATTCATAGTTTAACAGTAACAAAAAAATGTACACAAAATTATAGACTTTAAGAAAGCACTTATTTTAAAATTCTTCAAAATTCACTAAAAGAATCAATGTTATTTTAGGATTATTTATATATTTTTTTATTAATATTTTGTATTAGCTTTAATAAATAATAATTAGCTTAAAATTTAGTATGTTTGTGCTTTTGTCATTTTATTAGTTTTGTTTTTTTATTCTAAATTGATTAAATTTTTAGTTCTGTTTTAGTTTTGTTTCATTCAGTTAGTAATTTTATTATTTATATCAGTAAGTTGTCAAGGCAGCATTTCTAATTTTTGTTTAGTTTACGTTTTTCATCTAATATTTTATTTTATGTCAGCTTTATTTGAATTAACAAATACATTTTTTAATAGTTTGTTTTATTTAATAATAACAACACTGATCTATTTTTTTTGTTTATTTTATTTATTTATTTATTTTTACTACAATGCAATAAATAATTACCACAGTATATTAATGAGAATCCGCTTAGGGAATAATGGGAATTATCTAAAAATCAAAAATAAAACCTAAAAACTAAAACATCCATAAATTAGGGGGGGGATTTTCAGGGGAAAATGTGTTTAATTGTAATGAAAATAATGCCTAAAAAAAAGAGAGAGACTTTGTCTTTCAGCAATATAAAAAATAAATGCTCTTGAATTTACGTAGACATGTAATCTGGACATGTTTTAAACAGGTTTTGTGGGAGTCCCTCCATCAGCCATGGATTTAAAGCCAAAAAAAAAAAAACTTTGATTAAAGACTGGTTATTAAAGTGTTTTTCTGGCCTTTCTGTTAGTTCGAAGAACTCTAGACCTTCCCCTTTGACAACGATATTAACAATCCCCACCAGATCCACGCCTATTTTGAAAATAAACCCCTGAGAGAAATCGCAGCGCACACTGATGTCATGAAACGGTTTTGTAGAGCTTTTAAGAAAAGGTACATGCTGTTCACAGTGAGGCCAAGAGTATCAGTCCTTACAGAGCTGTAGAACATGTGCTGCTTTCAGAACATGTGAGAAACCCACCGATGACCCTTTTTAGAACACCTTGCTCTTTTTTGGCACCAGCTGTTTTAACAAAACGAATCAGCGTGCGACAACTAATTAACTAAAACAGTTCTCTCCTTTACCATCAGATCTCATGGTGTTCGTCTATCCCATAGTGCAATTATTGTCATCGCATGCAGATGAGTTCAAGCCGTACATCTAAATCCCAAGGCGGAATACAGCGGGAAGCTCCGTCTTTCTGCCTCTCTCCATGTTTTAAGGACTTCCTGATCAATTAAGCACCTGCTTTAGGACAAAAGGGCCTGGGCGTTTGAAGGTCCCCCTTGTTCCCGGCTTCTTTGTGAAAGGCAGGCTCACACCACGCTGGAGTCAGTTGTATAGACGTGTTCATTGAGAGCGTAATGGCCCAGCAGCTCTGAGGTCAGTCCAGACCAGGTGTGACTCAAAGGAAGGCCTGGACTTGTTGAGAAGACATTCTGCAGGTGGCTTTTTTGATATCCGTCCTGGAATCAACATGCCTAAACCCCTCAATGACCAATTATAAGAAATATTAGAGATGATTAGCAGCAATTATGTTTGAATCGCAGGATGGAAGGTTTTTTTTAATTGACTGCAGATCTCATGGGCTCCTGTTGGTGTTTTCAAATGGATATCCAAAATAGGCCTACTTAAATTTAAACCAAAATTGTTTATTTTGTGGCAATTATGTGTGGATATTATAAACCTTAACTTGGCTCATGAATATTAATTGAGTGACATACCATCCTACCTTACCAATTAAGTCTTAAATGCACAAAATCTTCTAAATTATTCACACAGAAAGAAGCCAGTTGTACGAATTTGTAATTTGACCTTACAACCTTGCACAGTGGTTTGAAAACTTCAACAGCAGTCTGCACTAAAAACCACAACGAATAGCTTTGCCCTCAAAATTGTTTTTCTTTGGGGTCATACAGAGAAGCCAGAGAGAAAGTGTTTTTGGACACAAACTGGTTATGACGGGAGGCTTTTAGTACAGTATGTTCTTGGTTAACATGTGGATCACTTTTTGTTTGTTTTCAGGCCTACTGAAATTCTGCACTGTGGGGTTCTGTGGAATTGGAAGCTTAGTGGACTTCATGTTGATATCCATGCAGGTAAGACTTTTGACCCATTTATTGATGCATGCATTTCCTTCTGCTTTTTTCTCAAAGGTTGATCCATTTTGTTATTTTATTTTGGTTACTGATGCCTAACGTATTAGTCATTCGGGTTTTTGTTTTGTTTTATGCCCCACGTTTTCTTTCCGATTGGCAGTAATTGTGTCGCTTCACATTGTATTTTGCTTTCACCAAGGATAGAAAGTATATTTGATTTTGGAAATGTGCTTTTTTATTTTATTTGGTTACATATTTTATTCATTTATTATTTAGGAATTATTTTATATTTATTTTTTTTAAATAAATGTAAAAATTTTCTTAAGGAAAATATTGTAAGATTTATTGCATAATAACATACAAAACACATTTTATTTATAAAATAACTATATATTTTTTTTTAGAATTGTATTACTATGTTTTAATATTCCTTATTACGATTATCTACCAATACTGAGATTTTGGGGGAAGGTTGTTTTGTGATTGTGGTAGGATAGTGGTAGGATAGTGGTAGGATAGTGGAGATATGACAGGAAGCGAATGGGATGGGATCGGGAAAGTTCCACGAGGCGGGATTCGAACTTGGGACACCCGAAGTGCAACTGCGCGCAATTCTCCCTCTTAACTAACTATTAACTACGCCCTTTGCCTCAAACTCATGATTTGCTTCTTATTAAGTTATTAAGGAGGATTAAGATATCTAAAATATGATCATGCAGAATAAGGCATTAATATATGCTTTATAAGTACTAATAAACAGCCAATATGCTAGTAATATGCATGCTAGTAAGCAACTAGTTAATAGTGAGAATTGGTCCCTAAACTAAAGTGTTACCTTATTAATAACATTAATTTACATTTATATTATTTTTATTTATTTTAATTTTACAGTGAAATATGATTCAGACATTTCTTTACGAATCCTGCAAATGTGCGGTTCATGAGCTATCACCATTGTGCCATTTGATCAAGACCTTTAATAAATATACTGTAAGTCACTTTGGTTAAAAGCGTGTGCTAAATGACTACTAGATTACATTTAGCATATTAGGGCAGTAACCAGGGGAGGCACTCTACCCACAATCCCCTAAATGAGCTGCAGACACAGAGACTCAGCACTGACTTGTACTTGAATGCTTGTGTTTGTATTCAGTGGCACCTGTGTCTCTCCTCCGGTGCCTCCAGCTCTGTGAAAGGAGCTAATGAGAGCGTGGTTTGTTTTCGCCTCCTCCTGTCCTGAGTCGCACGCTCCCACAGGACTCCCCTAACCCCTATTAAAGGCCCCCTACACCTGACAAGAGAAAAAAGCCACTCCATTTGTCATCTTGTTAGGCCTAACTTCACCCACTCCGCTCTCATTAGGCCTCACGGGTCTGAATGAAGCTATACATGAGAGACGTTTGCTCACTGCTGCCACTTCCACACACCACTGATGACAGATATTTATGGAAAGCTCTTATGCGTGTTGAAGGATGGCTCCAGGAATAATTATTACACGTACTTTAGAAATCCGCAGACTGCTGCGTCATATGTTGGAAATGTTTGCGTCCCCCGCTGCTAGTGAAAACAAAAATTTTTTTGAGATTTGCTCAGATGTGTCTGAGCTACTGAACGCTGAGGGAACAATGAGCTGATGTCTTGCGACATGTTTCAGCATGTTGGAAAAGATCAGGACAGGACAGTTACGATACCTTAGTTGTCATTCGTCTCAAGAATCATACGTCATTATTAAGCTACAGCCTTTCAATCTCTTTCAAATTTACTGACTTCCATAAACATTGTGCGCCTCAAATCAAAACAATACCTGTCCATTCATTGACAATTTCAGGCTCCTGCCAGTTTATCATCACTCCTTCAGTCGTTTTGTGTTACTCCTCGGAAAAACCCGCTCCTTCTAGCCGCAGTGGATAAATAAAGCAAGCCTTTATTTTTTTAAATGGCCGTGGCGGCTTTGATTAACAGGGCCACTGCAGTGTTTATTGTTCTCTTAATGTCTTATTGAAGGCCCTGGGAGAGCAATGCTTTTAAGAAGTGCCTCTGGCAGCCAAAGCTGTCACGTGCTAACATTCTCAATTAGCTGTCGACTGTCGGGCCTCTACGTTTTTAAATTGTGACACTTTTGACAAAGAGTATCCCCTTCCCTCAAGACCCCATTTGCACACATCGCTCCTCTCTAAAACCCCATATTTTATACACTAAACTACCTTCGCTAAGAGCCATGTCGTCCGGGAAATGCACCTTTGAGAACTAATGAATAAACACCTGGGACATGTTACTGTTATTTATATTCATCAATATTCCCTCCCGCAAGTCGCACCACGTTTTGGCCTTTTGAAAGTAATGATGCAAGATTAACGGCGCCGCGAAACTATAGGTTTGAGAGTGGAGGCATCGAGTGAGTTTGATGGATCGAATATTAATGGTATGAGAGAACATGAAACTCTAGTTGACCACCACACCAATCTAGACAACTCTCGGCCGATACCATTGCGAGAGGAAATAGCTTGTATTGGGCCACTGCCAGACGAACGCTAATCTCGATATGGTAGAACACAGTGTCTGTGTTTGGAGGGCGCTTTTCTCCCTCTACCAGATGCGTGTTCTCATTATCATCCCGTCCCAAAGCGTAGCAGAGCAAAGCCGGCAGGGCCAGGTGTTGGGCACGTATGCCTGCAGGAAGCCATTACACCGTCTTTGTGCGTCAGTCCAAGCATGCTGCTTGGATAGTAGCTGATCTCAGAACTGGTACGGGCCCCAGTTTGGGCTCTAGGCTCATTGTGAAGCTCTGATCTGGGGACTGTCCTTCGGGACACTCCTCCTCACCAGGACTCCAAAAGCAACCTCAATTACAGCACTGCCTGGGGTTAAACTTAAATTGCCTCCAATTCGGCATTACTGTCTTATAATTCAATTGTACGAGCATGAGCCATCTGAGGAGGACGATAGACCCTACCAGCCCACCTGGTATTCATCATTGTGTAATGTAGAATCATGTAATTGTCTGGTGAAAGATTACATTGTTATGTAGGTCTCCCTATGCTGCTCTGACATTTGAGACTCATTCTGTTTGCTCTGGTGTAGATCGTGGGCCCATCAGATGGGTCGGATTACATTGTGGACTACTACGGGGCACGCCTCACCCGTCTTTCGATAACAAACGAGACCTACAGAAGAACGCAGCTCTCGCAGTGAAGACACCAGGTGAGGATCTCTTTGTCAAAGCAGTGAAAACTTAATATAAGGTTGGATGGTATAGTTGTGAACCCTGTCACACAAAACCAGCAGTGTTGAGAGGAGAAGACAATGGGCGTATTGGTAAGTGGCATATTTTAAAAGTCCTTCAAAGATTTCTCAATAATGCGCTGAGTCAAGGTCAGTGGTGATCTCGAGTGACCTCCTGGGGTATCAAAGCAAACTGGCAGACCATGGATACCTTCAGCTGTGCTCTAAGCCCCCTTCCACCGCCCCTCACTCTTCTGTTCCCCAGAAGGGGCTCCCTGCTCTGGGGAGAGAGAGAGATTAAATGTCAGACGTGCCGAGAGGACATTGGGAAAACACGGCGGGGTCGTGAGATTGCACTTATTATGGCTGGCACCAGGGCTGCATCTGTTGAATTTTGTCCTGGTACTCCACACACACACTCTTGCAGACATCCCCCGTATCCAAAAAAAAATAGTGGCCGCATTCTAGACGATTCCTTATATCTGTGTCTGTCCCCTATCAGTTTCTGTTTCCTGCCAGTTCGGCTCTCTGGTTAACATTTGCTGCCGCAGTGGTAATGGCGGTGACAGGGGTGTTATGCGGAATGGGACCCATGTGGAGACCATTACTTTCTCTCCCGTGTTTCCATTGTTCCAGCATAAGCCTCCGAAAAGAAGAGTTCTCCATCCCTGATTCACTCAGCCACATTCACCACATTTCCTTGTCTATTTGCTCCTCTTTTCTTCTATCTCTCTCTTGCTTTCACCCAAAAATTGTGAGGAAAGTTTCATGAAGCAAGTCTAGTCTGAAAACAGAGGCATTTTCAGTAAAGAATTGTGACAGAAACTAAGACCAAGACTAGGTTTATCTGTAGGCCACCACCTCAAACCATAATCCTTGCTATTTCCTTGAAGCCTGATACAGATTTGTTGATCTAACATTAGATCTAGTGCTATTTCAAGACAATCAGCCCATATTTCGAAGATCCCAAGGTAGATCTAGATAAATCACCCCAGATATAGATGATCGACACCTAGATCTAAACCAAACAACCCAAATTTAGATGATCTACACCTTTAGACAAAGCAACCTGTGTGTCAAATGGTCCAGTCCTTGGATATAAAAAGTGCAAAAATTGTATCCTAAGGGTTGAATACCTTGTCATTGGGGCAGAACCATTAAAGTACCTTATCTATCCCTAAAAGTTGAATTACTACCATGAAACTTTCATGGGTAAATAAGGTTCAAAAATGTCCCTTTGAGGGTTCTGCCCCAGCAACAAGCTATTGTACCCCTGAAAGTACAATATATTTACCTTTTACTTTTTCTGACAATGCACAGGGCATGAAACCCTCTGATAAATGTCCTACAACCAACTTAATCCTCCTTCTGTTTTTCTATGTTTCATCCTTATAAATAGGTTTCTCATGTTTACATCAGCTCTGGAATGAATCCAGAAACGCAAATTATGTTCTTTCTCGTATAGGAAAAATGACACTGATCCATTTTCAGCATTGGAAACGTTCCCTGCCACATGTGTCTTCTCCAGTGTGGGAAGAGACTGATTTATCTTCTGCTTGTGTTATCCTGGACCTGCTCCCAAACAGAACTAACTCTTTCCATTCTGCCATTTCAGGTGGATCCCAATGAGATGACCCACCAAATGTACAGGATCGTGTTATGTAAATCCCATCTTTTCTTTGGACATGCCTTTGCCGTTTCCAAACACAAAGACACATGGATGTGCCAAACAACGCTCTGGGAAAGACTAGCCCATGTCTGGAGTTGCAAACATGGCTCATGTATATGCTGAGCTAGCATTGGTCCCACTGCTCCAAGTTCTGCTAGGATCCTTGTATAGCTGTTTTTTTTCCACTGGACCACTCATGTCCTCTATCACTCTCTCTCCATCTCTCCATTAATCAATCTCTTCCTTTGAGTCATGCTGGTGGAATGTCATCCATCTTTTGCTTATTTTCATTCCTGTCCTCACTAGCTTCACATTGTTGGACATTGTGTGATGTTGTGATGTTTTTTAAACACTGTAAATAAAGTTTTATTATCATTCTGTGCTGACATGTTTTGTACTTTGCTTTGTTAGTAGAAATTCGCAACTAATCGGTTTCCATATTGGTGCTGACCAGTATTAGCGGATGTTGATTTTTGTCGTTGACCTGAATTGGCCGATATTAGGAAGGTAATTTTTTTTTATCATCAGCCCTCATATAATAACATCTGGTATCAGTCAAAATAATCTCTAATTGTAAGATATCGTATAATATTGGGTTGTTACACATTTCAGGTGTCTAGTAAAAGTGGTTCATCGTAATCCCCTCTGATCTTCAAACGGTCTGTGTCAGACCAATGTCAAGTGCTCCTTCAATTTTACTTGAGTGTGTCTGCTTGTCTGCCCTGCCTCAGTCTGTCACATCGCCATTAATACAGACTCCTGTAGAGGCTCTTCATCACGCTGAAGTGATTGCGGAGCAGGCCTGACTACGCCAATGTGTGTGCGTTTACGTGCGTACGAGCATGCTTCCTTATGAACTGCAGTGTCCTTGCTACAACACGTACGACTCTGCTTGGATATGTAAAAACAGATTTAGCACGTTCCCCAGCGTCTGTGATGACGGGTGACCAGTGCTGCTTTGGGACTCTGCCCAAGCTCTCCAGAGCCTGATTTAGGCATCTCTATAAATCTCCATGAAACAATAGTTTGGACAGCGAGGATTCGCACAGTTTTAAGATGTTCAGTCGCTTTGAAAAGCAACCACATGGTTCAATTTGAAGCATCATTCATGTGAGTTAGGCCCTGAAGTTTGCTACTTAAGATTAGGGATTTGAAAACCCTTAACCGTAAGTATGAGCAATAATAACAATGCACCGCTAAGAGTTTGAATGGGTTTAGATTAAGTATATCATGTCATACAGCTGTCAGAGTTGTTAAATGTCTCCTTAAAAATGGAGAACAAGATAACTTTGATCTTTTAATATAAAAGAAAAAAGTGATTCATGTGCAAAATGTTTTCCTAACCCCCTCCGTCCCTTTCTTGTACCTCTTTTCTCCTCCTCTCTCAAGCTCTTTTCTTGTTCCCCAGCAGTGCAGGGCTTATCAATAGACCAGCCGGATAAGAGACTAGAGATTTATAGTGCACTTCCCACAAGAGAAAGCAGCAGCTCTGGGACTGCACCCTCCCTCAGTGTGGAGGAGGCCATTCCTCATCCGGCCCTGGTGTTTTATTGGTGCAACCTCCATCTCTCCCTCTCCCGCTCTCGGGCCCTTTGAGATGGAGAAAAATTAAGAGGAGGAAACAGCTCGGAGGAGGCGTGGGGTGCTCCCTTTCTTTTACCCGTCCAAAAACAACAAACTCCCAAAGGAGGGGTGAAATAATCCTGCATTGCAGACCACATTGATTCCTTATGCAGCTGCATCAGGTGGGGAAATGGGTCCAAAATCACTTATTCCTTCTCTCGTTCACTATTTCCAGTACGGTGCATGCCACGTAGTGCATTTTATGGGGAAAGAAGGGAACAAAATGAGTGAGTGACTAGCTGCGTTTTCATTACCCTTAAAGGGTTAGTTCACCCAAAAATGAAAATTCTGTCATTAATAACTCACCCTCATGTCGTTCCAAACCCATAAGACCTCCGTTCATCTTCGGAACACAAATTAAGATATTTTTGATGGAATCTGACAGCTCTCTGACTTGACAACGTTGAAGAAGAAAGTAATTTTAACTGATTGCTTTTGCTCTCATGAGAAATTTAACCTCATGTTTTTCATTTTTTTCTTGGATTCTTGTTGCCACATTTAGAGCAGCAAGGGTACTACCACGATCAACGTCCAGAAACGTAGCAAGGAGATCGGTAAACCGAACGCAAACAGCGTATGTTGTTCTGTGTCAGCCGCACCACACCAAACAACATACGCTGTTTGCGTTCAGTGGATACTCTCCAAAATGGCGCTAGTAGGATGACACGGAGACGAATTGTTGAATAAAGTCGTTTTTTTTTCTTTTGCGCACAAAAAGTATTCTCGTAGCTTCATAATATTACGATTGAACCCCTGATGTCACATGGATTATTTTACAGATCTCCTTGCTACATTTCTTGATGTTGATCGTGGTAATTACCTTGCTGTCTATTGGCGCTTTTCCACTGCATGGCAACTATAACGACATGTGAATAATCCTGCCCACTCTAAAGTGGTACTGAACTGCAGTGGAAACGCAAACCGAGCCGAGCCGTGCCGTGCCGTACCGTACCGTACTGAGCCGTGCCGAGCCGAGTCGTACCACGCAGTGGAAAAGCGCCATAAGGGAGGGTCAGAGAGCTGTCAGAATGCATCAAAAATATCTTAATTTGTGTTCCGAAGATGAACTTTCATTTTTGGGTGAACTAACCCTTTAAAATTGTGCAAATTGCGAATTGAAAATATGCCTTATGGAAACATGTCAATTTCGCAAAAACTCCCATATATCGCAAAAAAGTTTTTACGCTCGTATCAGGCAATTCGATAAAAGGAATATATCGCAAAACTGCAAAGGAAACATGATCATTCTTTAATGCACTATAACCTCCAAGAAACACCTCATATGTGGCTGCTCTCAAGTATAAAGGTCTTTTCTTGTCATTAATGCTTGAATAACCCCTTATTTACACTATTTATTTATTTCTGCTTGTGTTTATACCAGCTGCGCCGCGGCACGTTTCAGAAGCGGCTCTCCGCACTGCTTCACTAAAGATACACGTCTACATCTCCTTCAATTAAAAATAATGGCTAGTGCGGTGGCTGCAATATATGTTAACCTACCGAAATCTGTTGCCATGGCTTATCGCGGGAGGAAAAAATTTTGTTTTAGTCGCATAACATCGGTTAATGGAAACGCCATTATTTCGCAATAGTTTTTTATCAACATTTATAAAATATCGCAAAAGTTTTGCGCAAATTTGTAATGGAAACGCACCTAATGTGGTGTCTGGTGTAAATGTGCAGCAGAAAAGGTGCTCTATGCGTATCTTGTAGTGTAAAATTGCAATAATAGTTTAGTTTATTACATATGCAACTTTTTGTGTTTTGGTTTTAGGGATGATTTGATGATTCAACAGACCTTTGTCTGTATTTAATAATATCTATTTATATGAGCTCAGCAGTCTTTTTCCCATTGGATTGTGCATAAAAGAGTGAACTCTATAAGAAAATTAAGTGCTTACAGCATTTAAATAACTTACAAATCAGACAGCAAAATGGCTGACACTCCATACAGTGCACTACATGAGCGATTTAGCAGCTAAATTGTTTGGTAGATGGTCATGTTAGCAAAAAAATGACTTGAAATGTCAAAGGCCTGTGGCTGAACTTTGAGTCTTTGCCTTCTGTCCACCTGAGAGGTTTGATACACAGAGACTCTCAAGACAATATGACACTAAATAGCGCAAACAGGAAATGGCTGAGATCATGGGGCCTGTAAGGTTTTGTGTAAGTCTAAATGGCTGTTTCTGAGGTAATTTAATGGCCCCAAAAAGTATCTTAACATTTAAGCCACACTTGAGTTCAAAATGACAACAGTGCTTAAAATCTAATGACATTCAGACATTTTTAAGTGTGGTTTAAATGTCCAAATTCTTTTTGGGGCCACTAGCCGTAATGTTGTATGTGTTTGACATGATAGGATGTGGACAGGTCCACAGCTGCGAAATCCCACAGTGAGTGCAGCATCTCTGCTCCATTCCCAGAATTCAACAGTCTTGAAATGTGATCACCAAGAAACCCCTGCCCTGTAATCACCACTTCTCTCTCTGTCTCTCTCTCGTTTCTAAACGTGTGGTGCATTGAAGTGCAGATGCAATCATGAATGGAGCGCTCATACACTCGTGATATTGACAAGCATTTCTGGTTGACACTGTGCCAAGCAAGCTGTCCTTGTCACTCTCGACAGCCTGTAAAGAAAATGATGAACAAATTTCTTCTGTAACGGAGCTCTGTTATACAGCCGATTTCTGGCCTCCTTGATAAACGCTTTCTGATCAAAGCTTTGCATGTGCTAATAAAAATAAATGGAGGCCTGTTTCTGCCTCAGAGTAAAAAAAAATTTATACGTTATTTCACACGTTTAATCAATTTTGGTAATTGCTACTTTTACTTGTAATTTATGCTTTATCTCATAATAACGTCAATTTCTCTCAATTGTGACATTTTCTCGTAATTTCTAGTTTATTCTCTTAGATTGCAACTTTATATGCCAAAATTGCAAGGACTGTTTTCTCGTAACTGCTTTTTTTTTTTTTGCAATTTCTACTTTATCATAATTTCAACTCCTCCCTGACTATTTTCCTCAAGATTGCAGTTATTTTTTATAATAGCTAATTTAATAAATACTTTATATTTCACATTCACAATTATTTATCTTATTTGTGACTTTATTTCTCCAAATTGTAACTCTTTTCGCACAATAGTGACGTTATCTTAATTACAACTGTACGTGTCTTAGCTGTGACATTATTTTTCATAATTGTGAATTTATATTTCACAATTGTGTCTTCACTTCTTAATTTAGTTTTAATTTAAATTGCAGCTTTTTCTTTCATTTGCAACTTTTTTTCTCACAGTTGTGACTTTATATCCCAAAATTGCAACTAGTATATTTCTCGTAATTGCTACTTTTTGTCATTTATAAATTATTTCTGATAATGCCTACTCTCAATGAATTTTTTTCTCACAACTGTGACTTTCTTTCCTCATAATTGTGACTTTATATCTCACAATTCTGGCTTCATTTCTTGTTTTAAATGTTATCTCAAAATTAAATGTATTTTTTGCTCTAAATGTGGCAACAAGAATCCAAGAAAAAAATGAAAAACATGAGGTTAAATTTCTCATGAGAGCAAAAGCAATCAGTTAAAATTACTTTCTTCTTCAACGGTGTCAAATTGCGCGCATAACCTCTTGCGTTACAGAGACATCTGCCTCATTTGGATGGATTGATGGTGTCAAAACAGTCTTAGTTTTTGATTATTGTGCAAAAACAAGTGCAGGTCACACACACGAACAGACCAGACTCCCAATTGTCACCGTTTATGAAGACTGTGTGTGTGTGACCTTCAGTCCAAGCGTGGTCTTGTAAGCTAATCTGCTTGGCTCCTCACTGTGTGTGTGCGTTGGCCTGCTAGAAACTAATCGAGTACCGTGTCGTGGCTCTCGACGCAGTCTATGACTCAGCAGAAACGCAGTCAGTCATCGTCTCCTGTCACCCGCACAGCCCCACTGCAATGAAGCTGTGGACACAGCACGTCAGCAGAGAAGATTCATGGCGCTGGTGTACCGCGCTCTCTCACCTCTGAGTCAAACGCCCCGGCGGCGTGGGCAGAGCTCATCCTCGCTGATGGAGACGCCACAGCAGCATAGAGAAATCTTTGTTCGCCAGCTGTCCCTGATTTTACAAACATTTTACACTCCTCCCCCCACCTTTCCCCATTTCTTCTAAAGTACATCCTGTTTTTTCGGCCAAGTTCTTGGCTGGGAGAACCCACGCAAACTCAGGTCCGGCACTCGCTATAGCTATTCAGGGTCACGCGTCATGTGTGTTTAATCAAAATTCAATTACTGTGCCGCACCACGCTCCAAAACCCCACAGCCCAGGTTATGAAGTATGATGAAACAGGCCCCGGCTCTAATTGGTTCAGTATGGAGCCAATATCTCCCTAGCATGTTATGATAAATAGCTTCCTGTGCTGGAGGTATGCGAGTCCAGTGTCCCCTACTCACCTTCTCCTGGTCTCCTTTTTTCTTTTCTTTCTTCTCCTTCTAACTCTCGTTTTCTATCTTTCCACACGTTTCTTACATGACTCTGATCAGTCCGGTGGGATGCAGGTCAAGGTTGTGGGGTTTTTAGAGTCAGGCCTGTTGTGAGTGCTGCAGTACTGCCGTCACAACACATTGCTGTTCTGTTTATATTTTGATTGGTTTAGAGTTTAAGCAATGATCTGACTGTATTACCATTATGTTTACAAAAAAAGTATTACAAGTACTTAAGGGATTTATTGAGCACAGAACATAAGTAGGACCATGTTTTTTGTTTTGTTTTGGACAAGTTCAAGGTTTGTTGTCTAAAGAAAACTGCGGAAAGACATATGTACACACCAGAGTATGTGAGCGGAGTGGAGCGGCAAAAATTTGCCCTCCGTGCTTTAAGCATTCAATAATCACTCCGCTCCAGCTCCGCTCCGGGTTCACCATTTCCCGCTCCCGCTCCACTCCTCGCAGAAACACCGCTCCGAAAAAAACGAAAAATAAATGCATAATACTAGAAGAATAGTTTTAAAGGGGTCATATGATGCGATTTCAATTTTTCCTTTATATGTGATCCACATATCTGTCAAGCTAACTAATTATGTTTAATGCGTGAGTTGGCATAATTTGTGCTCGTGATGGAGCGGTGACGGAGCGGTAGCGGAGCGTTCTCGGAGCGAGTGAAAACCTCAACGCTCCGACTTTCAAAAAATCCGCTCCTAGCTCCAGGCAAAATCACGCCGCTCCACTCACATACTCTGGTACACACACACATACATTGTTTTCTGAGGTAAATGTAACATTATAACATGCCGTTTTATTGATGTTTTTCTTTTCTTTCTGAAACTTTAACTGGGTGATTACAACAGACATGATACACTTCAGTAAGTTGTACTGTTTCGTGCGATAACTAGTAGTAAAGCGGAAGAGAGAATAGGTTCACGTGCGTGAACATGGTGTGTGCACACCAAAAGCGAAGCACATATTCGCATCGCGTACTGGCTCTAGATTACTCGCAGGATGTTTTACGACACTGAATGAAAAAAAAAAAAGGGCAATTGACTTTTTTATCTCACAATTCGGACTTTTTTCTCAAAATTGCGTGATAGAAACTTGCAATTCTGACTTTTTTTCCTCTGAATTGTGAGATATAAACGGGCAATTCTGACTTTTTTGTCAGAATTGCGTGATATAAACTAATTATAAAGCCAGAATTGTGAGAAATAAATTTATTTATGAGTATAAAAATATGAGATAACTTTGAGATAAAAATATGAGTTTATATCTCTCAATTGTGATTTTTTTCTCAGAATTGCGAGTTTATTTCTTGCAATTGTGAGTTTATATCTCACAATTCAGAGGAAAAAAAGTCAGAATTACTTTTTTTTTGTTTATATCCCGTAATTCTGACTTTATAACTTGCAATTGTGAAGAAGTCAGAATTGCGAGTTTGTTCCATGCAATTCTGATTAAAAAAAAAAGCCAGAATTGTAACATAAAAAGTCGTAATTACCTTTTTTTATTTTTTAATTAGTGCCGGAAATGGGCTTCCATAGTTTTTTGCATCACTTGCATGATGAAGAGTGTCTTCATGCACATCAACAACAACATTTCCTTCTGCCATTTTTTTCGTCATCGACCATGTTGGAGATAACTACTACCTGTTGTGGAAGTTCCAAAAACGCCGGAAAGCCAAACGCCGACATGTTTGGGTTCACAGCACCATCCACACGCTCACTCTGTAAATTTCACCTTCTTCTCCAGGAACTCAAACTGGACGTGTCAATAAGCTCTTCGCTGATTAGCTTGCACGACAACTGGTCATGTGAAGCTGCGATTAAGGCGAATATTGCACGTTCGCAGCAATCACGTGGCCCCATTCGCGTCATTTGTGTCGCCCCGCGTGAATTCGTGTCTATAATTAAATTCTGGTGTGCACACACCAAGGCAGTGTGCAGCAATCTGTCAGTCAACATTAAAGAGCGTCAAAACAACATTCATTGTTTTAATTTTGTCCTGAAACTGACAGAATTTTGACTAAAATGACAGACTATCTATAGCCTATATGTTTTTTCAGAGTTTGTTGTCCAAATGAAAACCAAAGATTTCAATAAAACAGCTTGTAAATAATGTCACAACATTTACCTCAGAAAAGCTGTGTGTGTGTATGTAGCCTAGCTTTTCTGAGATAAATGTGTTACGTCTTTCTGTGGTTTGGCCTATAAGCCTAGGTTTATAAATTAAAGTATGATGGTATTACCATGGTACAGCCACAGTATTTTTTGTAAGGCTTAGCTGCCTCTTACATTTATTTCAAACTAAACAGTGATGTAAATGCAATCTGATATTCAGAGTAATCCACTTACCCAAGATGAATTTTCCAAGACCTCATCCAGACTACATTGGTCATCCATAAAAGTCGATATGAAATCAAAAATGACCCTATTTATTTTGTTAATTCAGTTCCTGGTCTTATTGTGTATGATTCATCAGTGCACGTTATTCTAAAGAGAGAAATGTTTGTCTTTGTGATCTTTTATCAAAGTGTAATCAGTGTCATGTGACTAATGACTGTAGCTGATTGGCTGATGGCACCGCGGTTGCAAATATAAGTCCATAAAGTCTTGTCTTATATGTATATACTTTTCACATATAAGTCTTGTCTTATATGTTTTTATCTCTAAATATCCTTTTCGTGTCAGATTACGAAAGTTAAATGGTTTCATGTTGGCTTTAAAACAACATTTGAAACAACTAAAAGTTGATATTTAATTATTCAAATACATTCATGTTGTCATCCTGAGCATGTTTGTTAGTGAAAGTGACACCCACTCGCTCTGATCTTGGCAGAGGAAGGCCTTTATTCACACGCACACACATCTACAGCCGCCCCACCTCCACCATCCCACCCCCAGCATGCCTGCCCAGGTTACACAAGCCCATGAAATTACAGTTGTGTCGCTTGGAACCGAAAGTGTCAAGAGGAATTAATGATAAGGTGACAGGCTTCACGAAATGGTGATTGAGAAATAAATAAATATAGAGGCCAGACCTTTCCAGCCCCCCTCCTCTAATCCTTTATTTTAATTTTCACGTTTGGCGCTGGCGTGTCACCCGATAAGCCGGTCCAATATTCTCACGCTGGCTCAGCCGTGAGTTTCTCAGCTGATGCTCTGCTTCCCTGCCAGGGAGCACGGGCACCGCCTGGGATTCGGAGAGCTCGGTGTGTTCCAGAAGGGTTGATCGTGTGTGGGTCAGGTTTGGCCTGCATTAGACAAAGGAGAGGTAAACCGGAAATAACCTACATTGTGTGGGGCTCAAAATAAAATGGGCTAATGGATTTATAAATGATTTCTTTCTTTCTGAATGATCGCTATTTAGGTATTGCATTTTAATTACTTTTTTGGCAGTTCACTTAGGCCTGCAGCCTGACAAATATGTAAATATAATATTAATAAATAATATAATTTAAACCATAAAAATAAATATATAACTTCTAAATATTATACTTTAATTTTAATTAAAAGTTTAATTTTTTAATTATATACATGGAAAAATTAAAAGACCACTTGAAAATTCTCGGTTTCTCTGGATTTACTAGGCATGGGTTTGAGTAAAATGTTAATATTTGTTTTATTTTATAAAGGTCTGATAACATTTCTTCCAAAATTCAAATAAAAACAGTGTCATTTCGAGTTATTTATTTATTTATTTTCAGAAAATGACAATTGGTCAAAATAACTAATTTTCATCAGGGTTATTCCACCAAATATTGATTTCTTAACTCTTCTAAAGTAATCGGTATTGTGTTGTCTAAAAATGAATAGAAATATGTCTGAAAACATGGCATCTTATTTGTTATTTTGACCATTTGTCATTTAAAGGGGTCATATGATGTTGCTAAAAAGAACATTATTTTGTGTATTTGGTGTAATGAAATGTGTTTATGCGGTTTAAGGTTAAAAAAACACATTATTTTCCACATACTGTACATTATTGTTTCTCCTCTATGCCCCGCCTTTCTGAAACGCGTCGATTTTTACAAAGCTCATCGGTCTGAAAAGCGAGGTATGCTCTGATTGGCCAGCTATCCAGTGTGTTGTGATTGGTAGAATACCTCAAGTGTGTGACGGAAATGTTACGCCCCTTAACATA
>NW_015665823.1:33824-60867 GCF_001515625.1 Sinocyclocheilus rhinocerous | reverse complement strand
GTATATATATATATATATATATATATATATACAGTATATATATATATATATCATTTAAAAATTATAGTTATACATTCTATTTTACTATTTTGTAAATATAAATATATCTAAATATAAATAAATATTCAATATATAATCTCTCAATTCAGGAAAGACTCGAGCACATAAATGCGCCTTAGAAAACAACCTTAACATCATGCTGGTATGTTAATATGTGCAAACACCACATATTTTCTTTAGAAAATGTAAATATCTATTAATTTATTGAGCAGTTTATTGTGTTGCATAGATTTCAGCATGTGACACCGCAGCTTATGGCTGTCACTGCTGTGATATGTCATGTGAACCGCCCGTATCTTTGCTGTACAGTCTCAGAATAATGTCTGCGAGCATAATCAGCTGTACAAACATAACCGTAATGGCTCAACGCGAGGCCTCCGTACACGCACACAGAGAAAGCCCGCATGTAAGACCCCAACTCAAGTCGACGAGGAAAGAGTCTTATCTGGGTGTTGGATGTAATCCGCTCCGTGTCTGCCAATCCACTTAAAACAGGGCAGTCTGCGTGAAATGAACAGCACCTGTTCAGCAGCACCTTTTTCTGTGAGTTTACACGCAGGTTTGGGGTTCGTGAGTTTGTACATGTGTGGTTTATGCCTCTCTAATCTCTCTCAGATATCCGTCCTCGTAGATGCAGCTCACACTGAGAGCCGTGAGTCACTATCCTGGATCATTGCAAACGCTAATGGTTTGTGTTTTAAAGCATTTGGCATTCGTCTGATGAAATGCAATGAAGAGACAAGAAACAATGAGTAAGGCTGAAAAGATGTGAATGGCTCCTGTTAATAAGATAAATGCTGAAATGAGTCCCGGGGATCACAGTAGGCTCATTGCGAAGATCGCTTGGCCGGTGAAGAGGCGTTAAACGCAGGTTTGTGCGGCTCCAACACAGCTATCAGGAAACAGTTGGAGGCCACTCATAAACCAGTTCAGGCTCAGAAGAAGATATTGAGTTCAGTTCTTTAATTTGCTGATGAGAAAAGCAGAGTGTTTTCTACTAGTCTCCTCTGAAGAAAATCAGGGGCGCTTTTCTGTGTAAAACTCTCTGCCATGATGCCAGAGGGTTGCTATGTGGTTGCTAGGGTGGTTGATTATTGGCCCAAAAGAACCAACAAATGTGTCTCCATGATGTTCTGGCCTCTAAATATGGCTCAAGTATTTACTTTGATGTTAAAGTAAATACTTGATGTTGTAAACCATTTTCCCTCTTTCTCTTTCTATGTAAATCTAGGGGAATTACCATGCTTATAAAAGAAAAACAAAAATAAATAAGCCACATGATTTAAAGAATCAATCATGTTCATGTTCAAAATAATTTATTATTTAATTACATGTAATTTGTCAGTTCTTTTCTTCACTTGACCCTTTCTATAATATATATGTGTGTGTGTGTGTGTGTAGGCGTACCTAAGAAATGTAAGAAAGTTATATATTTCATTTAACTACATCTAATTTGTCATAATGTCTGAAGTTCTGTTTTTCACTTGACCCATTCTATAAAATATCTATCTATCTATCTATCTATCTATCTCATTTTATTTTTTTAATATATTGAGCAGACAAAGTACTGTTTCTCAATATGACCTATAGGAGGCGGTGTTTCTACATTATGTCAAAAGTAAGAGGTCTCTTGGCCTCGGTCCTGCTTTGTTCCAGCGTCCCGTCGTATGTCACCCAAAGGGGATTTATGGAGCGCTGTGAGGAAGACAAGTCCAATATATGAGACACCTCATATAACAACATCCTCCATTTGAACAATTAAGGGAACAATGGCAAAAGCCGACGGACTAAAAAGGATGCACTTGGTATACGACAAGCACGCTCACACACGCTGCCACTATCTCCAGCTGGAATGATACTGCACAAAAGCTCGAACACTGACTCTACTGACTGCTCATCGGTGGCGTAACTCAATCGGGGTAAGAATGCAAACGGGCGGTGGGATGGGGGCGAGATATGGAGAGACGGGTAGGGCTCTCATTTGTCAGGCCGCAGTGCATCAGTGGAGCGTGAATGGCACACACAAACCATGAGGGCTCGGTCCGACACCCTGCACCCGCTGTCAGGGTGCCGTCACAGTCCCGGCCCCAGGCATGGGGGAGGGTTAAGAGCCAAGGCCACTGGGAGAGTTAATGATGCTTGACCGGTGGGACACACACACACACACACCTGCTTGGTGTCTTCCACCGCTGTGCGTCGCTCCCTCAGATGGGAAGATCCTGTTCGGGATACTGCTGATGTGGACTGTGCTGAGTTTTGGGGTTTTGCTGCAATGTCTCAGGTTTTGCTCGCCGAGAGGGATCCGTGAGACTGCAAAAAAGGCAGTAAGAGAGAACAGGAAGTTTAGCAGACAGCCAAGATCACCTGCAGTTATTGCAAATATGTAGAATGATAATACATGAAGGTAAAAATAAGGCCTGTTTCTTGTTGCGCGTTAGCAATGCATAAACAGGCTGCAGTTCAGAAAATATAAATAAAATGCTCTGTAAACATATTTATGAACACATCCTTTTGACTTTTATAAAGAATTATAAAACAATAAAGTGAACTACTCACTCTTTGTTTTAAAAAAGTCATCAGTTTGGCTTGATGCAAATGTTACATGCAAACAAATACTTATTTGACTAAATCCAGACAATTTAAGTAATTTAATGTTTGATGTTAAAGTAAATACTTGATGTTGTAAACCATTTTCTATATATTTTGAAACTGAAGTGTGAAATTAGAACATGAGAAGTGTAAAAAAAGGCTAATAAATAAAAATAAAGGTGCTGTTAGCGCTTTAGCTATTTTGCTAACTTCAACCTCACACCATTTCCCGACAAAACCCCACCCTCTAAACACAGCTGACCTGATATCAGCACACAAAATGATTGACAGACAGAGAATATTTCTGATTTGCTAGTTTTCTGACAAGATTTATTTAAAAAAAAAAAAAAAAAAACATTGCAGCAGAGCAGTCTATAGGAGAAAGCTATCTGTTAGCTTTCCCATTCATCTCAATAGGAGATGCTCCAACCTCACAGCGAATTCGTACTAATTTGTACGAATTACTATACAACTTCTGAATGGAGAAAGATGCTTTTCCCAACTGTTTAATAGCAACATGGCTAACAGTATCATGATAACCTGCCAAACCTTGACTTTTTGGTCTACAGAGACCTCTGTGGTCTCTCAGGAGACCAATTTCAGACATTTTAAGCATGTTATTTTTTAAGCTATAGCTTAAGATTGGTGGCATAAGGGAGTATACATTCAGATAGATGGATATCTTGTGCTCTTCTGCTGTGTTTACAGTGGACTGGATTTAGGTTGGATCCAGACTGACCGCAGCAGGGATCCCTTCTCGCTGGAATATCACCCAAAGCGGACATAATTACTTGCAAGCTGGGTTAGGGTTTTAAAAGCATGCATAAATATACAGCGTCTCGGTGAAATTGACGTTCTGTGGGTCATCCACATATAAATCAAGGGAAACACACATACACACACCGCCAGACACTGAACTGCAGCAGCTCATGCTGGTGTGAGTTTTTTGAGGGATTCTGTTGGGAGTAAACACAGAAGATGTCTAGTGTGCCACACATTTTCAGCCCAGGCAACACAGTTCAATTAAACAGCAAGAAAATTACTAAAAAGCAACTATAGGAGCTAACGTATCCTGCACAGTTTGGAAGCAGTGCTCACATTTACATGTTCAGCAAATTTTCATGGCCGAAATCTAGTCATTTCAATAAGCATCCAAGATTTTTGTCACCCGAAGCTGTGCTTCATGCATCGCTACACCATTGAAAAATAGACAGTGGACCTTTTGCCCGTTAATATCGTTTAATGTGACCTCACCTTTAATAGAATGCGACAAAGCCTTAATTGCTGTGTTGATTCATAAAACAGCTGCTAAAACGTTGCAACATTTACTTCAAAACTCGGTGGCCACTGGATGGAAATCGCCTCACGGATTACCACCAATAGATTTACATAAGGACACTTTGAAGGGACTTTTCGGCATGTCGACTTACAGATGAATTTTGTTACATGCCAAAAGCGAGCATGAGATAGAATAATAATCACTGAAAGGTTCCAGCCGAGGTCATGCCTCAAATATAAACCTCACACAAATAACCGGCCGCATTATTCACCAAACGCACAGCACATGGAGAACCGAGTGAGATCATGTTTCCCCGAAGTCCGTTCTCTGGGCCTCAGCACCTGCCAGCATTCACACTTTCCCCTCTCTCCTCATCCAAGCGCCATTAAGCAATGGGAAGCCATTGATTGTCTCCCCGGTTCTAAAACACTGGTGGCAATTAAAGGGTCTCGTGCTGCGTCCGTGCCTTAGGCGACTCATTGCCATTCAGCGTCCAGCAGGACCATCAGAGCCCGGTGTGACCAATACTTCTCTCCTCCTGACCAACTCTTTGATTAATGCTAATTTCTCGGTGGACGGCAGGGCTGTAATCCCGCTCACTAATTACCCGCTCATTATGGGGCCAGGCGTGGTTTGGGCCCTCCATCACCCTGGGCTTTGTTACCTCCGTTTTAGCCATGGCCAGGGGAGGTGTGGACGCCTCCATGCCTATTCATGTATCACATTAGTGGGCTGGACTCAATACTGGTCTCCTCTGAGGGGTATTATTCAAGTAATGTGTGATACACTGACCAGAAACCGGGTAATTTATCCAATGAGGGACTGCGAAATCCAAAAGCCAGGCATTTGGCAAAGGGATATGGTAGTTTGTGATGGGCCACATACAATATAAATCACTGTTTGGATGGAATATAGATGTGCTTTTCAGAAGTAAATAATGGAAACTACGTTAGTTTAGTTGCATTGCAGCAAATCCTCAGTTAAGAGAAAACAGTTCGCTAGTCATAAAATATAAAATAAACAAAACACTAATTTCAAAGCTACTAAGCAAATATGAAAATGTTAGAGTTTGAAGTGTTATTATTTGAGAAGTAAAGAGACAAGTGTGATAAAAGTTTGTATGAACGATTTCCGTACGACTCCCTGACACGTTAAATTCGAAACTGCATATTAGCATTCTACTCTTCCTATTTTAGCATATTTTTATGGAATACAGAGTAGTCCAGTTCCTGAACGAATGACTCTAATTACAGTCAGTTCTAGTAAATCAAAAACATACAGCACAACCAATGTGATTCCCAAACAACTGACTTAATTACAAAATAAATGTAACTGTAATCCATTACAGTTACTAAGAAAAAATGTTAATTAAATTACAGTTACTTATGAAAAAGTTAAGGATTACAAAGTGGGTTACATCTGAATATTCTCTGCAAAAAGCTAGGATATGTTGGATAATATTAATTTGCTTTGTCTGTTTTTGATGTGCACAATGCCTCCTGCCATTTAAAGGCCGTTTATTAAAGCGATGCTTTTCTGATGCTTTTGATTGGTTCTCTTGTTTGAATTTGCAGTGCAGCACATCTCCCAATTACATCAAGCCACATTGCCGCTAAAATCTTTAGGCTACAACCATGAGAGTTGCCACCATGACGAGTAATAAAAATACATTCCAGTGCTGGAAATTAAAAAATCAAAAATCAGAACAAAATCAAAGTAAAAATACGTGCTAAAGTCTGATTTTGTGGTGGCTGTGCTTTAAAATTAAATCATTATAATCTTAATTCAAGTGAAGGAGGATTTTGAAAAGTTTGATAGTAATTAGCCTACTGTTGAGTACTGAAAGGTTAATGCTGCCTGGTTTAAATGTTTGAAAATGAATAACAATTGAAAACATTCATTAGAAATGTAGAAAAGTAATTAAAAAGTAATCAAATGTAATCAGTTACTCTACTTCTTACATTTTGAATAGGGTAACTTGTAATCTGTAACCTATTACATTTCCAAAGTAACATTCCCAACACTGCTAAATGTGCTAATTATTTAAGAAGTGTTTTTTCAATATGGCTAATATGCATTTTATCAGTATATTATTTTGTAGGCTATATATTAATGAATAAAATGTTACCACGTAACCTATACGTTCATAAGGGAATTCATCTGAGTATTGTGCACTTTTCTACTGAGAGTTTACCACTTTTTAACTTTGATATGAGACAGCTGGAGAGGCTGTAATGGCAGAAGTGCTCTTTTATTTTAGGATTTGGCCAGAGCACTGACCCGCTGTTATGCCAGACAGCACATCTAATTCTTCCAATTGACAGAACTGACACGAGCCAAAGACACAGACGATGAGAGTTCAATTAAATCAAAGAAAGAGACGCAGCAAAAAAAATAAAAATAAAAAACGTTCGAACTAAGTGACGGCAAAGCAAAGGAGGAATAGACAAAACATAGGAAATCGTGGACAAGGGAGGCCTGAAGTGGCTACAAGCTGTTCCACTGATCTCCACATGAATGTCCCTTTTTAAAAAAAAAACCTGGTCTGCAATTTCCAGTTTAATAGCAGTGCCTGAGGCGATAATATGATAATAGGCTTGCTATCACCCAGGGCGAACTTTTCTCTGCCACGGAGAGGCCTGCCCCGTCCTGCCGGGAGCCCTTTGATTAACGAGCCACGGTAATCCCGGACACGCAGTAAGGACTTGGGACAGGAGCTTTCATTTGTGTGGCGAACACAAAAGGCACAGGTGTAATTGTTGCTTTGCCGTCAATGATTAATACTTTTTAGACGCCACCTCCCCCATGGCCGAAATGAACTTAACCATTTTATATAACACCCCAGTGCAATTTAAACAAACAAATGGGAAGAGGAAAAATAAGCTTTGACTGCTTTTGCCTCCCTTCGGGTTTGTGTTTTTGCCAAACCTCAGACTTTCCTGATGTATTTATTTAAACTTCAGGTCGCCTCGAATCTGGCCATTTTAATGAACTCCATCTTCTGTCTGTGAGAAAAACTACACTTGTTTGAACACGTTTTTGTCGCTATCGCAAAAAACAGCTCATCAGTCGTGAGGCGACATCTGCTTTGGATTTCAGGATGACGACACCCTGGAGTTCACGCTCAAGGTTTGTGGAAACGCAAACCGCAAATGTTACTCTTTTCTGATTATGTGCGCAATCAGAACTTCAGTTATCACTCGTTCTATCGGAACATTCGAGAGAGAAATATTTGTGTCGTCAATACTAAACTGAGACCAGATTTTGATGCCACACCCAACGAGACTGGCCTACTGCGCTCATCTTTAAGTTCGAAATGTACACTGACATTTTCAGTTTACATTTTTGCCTGAAATAATTGTGCACTTTAGTATTTAAAATTTATCTTTTTCTTAATAATTTTATCCTTCAAAACTGATGTAATTGTAAGCCACAGTGCAAAAACAGGGCTTTTTGAAAGTAAGAAATAAAATAATACAACAAAATGAATGGTAATAAAGTGACAAGCGATAAATGATATCTTCTTATCTATCTACCCAACATCTTCTTACATCTTACTAAGAAATACAGTATTATTGCAGTGACAACTGATATTTTTATGTATTTTATGTAAGTAGCCTGCTATAGCTACTGCTATAAAGATCTCATTGATTTTCATTACAAGCTATGAGATTTTTTTTTCTCTGAGAATATGAATATCAGCAACTTGCACTGCATATTGTGTGTGTGTGTGTGTGTTTCAGTTTGGGCCTTTGAATAAAATTATAGTGCTTTTTTCTCCCTGGCTTATGAGCTATATTGCTCATATCTTACTACATGATACTATATGATACAAAATACACATATGCACATTTTTAAAGAATATTTTGTCTAAAGGTTCAATAAACTGTTATATTGCAAAAAAAAAAAAAATCGATTTTTCTGACCAGAAATGTCAAATTTTTCTAACCAGCCATGACTAAGATGAGCCACAAAACATTTTGTTGACCTGTTCCTAATGCTGCGCTGAGGCATGTAGCCCCGCCCACACTGCAATCTCATTGGTCCAAAATCCCCCAAATATGTTCTGATTGGCTGTGACTCCGTTATGTTGCACAGCTTTTTCACGTTCATTGTGAAGAGACAAACTACCATTGGATCTCTTTACATCATACCTGGTTAGGATGTGCATTAAAACAAGAAAACATCTGCTAATGGAACAAGACAATAAGAAAACAAAGTTTTCTGAAATCAGATAACTACTATGATGCTTCTAATTTAACTAATTTGAGGAGTGTTTAAATACTAGAAAACTAAAGAAATATTTCTTACAAATAACCTGCAAACAACAAAACTGTCTGCACTCAGGACTCCTATTCTTTAAGGATATAGTGCCATAAAAAATTACATGACTGTATGGTTTCGCATTGTTGCAAAATGATATGTTTTTGCCCTGTTCCATCACATTTAGTTTATTGTTGTTATGAATGTTATAATCAGTGTTGTTTTTACCCTTACCAGCGTGCTCACTGAAAACATTGCTGCTTGTTCATGATTGTTACGGATGTAGTTTCAGCTTAGCACGGGGCAGTGGATTGTTATTTTTTTCAATATGCCTCTTTTTTTACGCTGCATTCAGTTCATTCACGGCATTAATGTGTGTGAAGCGGTCCTGCTCGGAGGCCGCAGTCAACCATGTCAACAACACCGTTCCCAAAGTCGTTTTGCACGGGATTACCTAGAACTTTCTAAAGACTTGCTCTAATTCATGTGCATCTTCACTAAGCTCTTCACCCAGTATGTGGTCGGCGAATGTGAGTGAAATTAATTATCTTTTTTCACTGAATGGCTTCTAAATCCTAGATTAGCCCCTCTAAGTCAGTGTTCAATTTATGATCTATGGTTTTAATGAGGCGCTGGGCTGCACACCCTGCAAAATATGAGAGGAGGAGAGAGAGGAAAGGAATCGTAGTCGATGCATTCATAAAGTTTGTCCGCTGTGTCAGTATTGACATGACCAGACTTAACAATTTTCCAGGTAAAATTCTGGTTTCTGGTGGCTGAAGCTGTTTGCATACAGCCATATACAGTAATATACTTATAATAATAATAATAATATAGTTATAGTTATATAGTATTATTTATTTTTTGTTCATATTTATTTTATTTTGACATTACAAAAAGTATTTAAATAAAATAAATAAAAATAAAATTCATTTTAAAAATAATATTAAAAATAGTACAATTATTTCAACTGCATCGTAACTTTAAGTTTTAGAAATAAAAAGTAATTTTCTTCTTACCTTCTTAATTTTTTGGTTTTGTATTACTTTATAATAATTTAATTAATTAAATTCAAACTAAACTAATTCAAACTAATTCAAACTAATATTATATATAATGCTTAACAAATTCTATTTAGAGATAATCTATATCATAATGTCTATATCTCCAATCAAAACACAAAGTAATGGTGTTTTGTTCATTGCTTTTGCATGAATCGGTTGAGTGAATGAATCAATGACTCGCTCATAAAGATGTCCAACTTGTTTCTTTGCTGAATGAATCAGTGTATTTGAACAAATTGATTTATGAATAATCTGATTAGTCACTCATTACACAGTAACAGACTGCATTTACATGGACATTAGTAATCTAATTATATACCTTATTCTAAATAAGACAATATTATGATTAAGGTGTTTACATGAGTTGCTTTTAGAATATTCCTTTCATATTCCCGTTTTACATGTTATAGTACATAGATTGATTAATGGCACACGACATTACGTCCCCACGCAACGCCATCTGACGTCCCCTCCGGAATTTCACATATAAACATAGTTCGTCTTCGTTATGATACCATATACAGTTTTGGGTGTTTCATTTTTAATTTTACGAAAGCTTCAAGTTCAGTTAATTATTTGTCATGCTATACGTGCAAACAGACGATGGCGTTGTTGAAGCCATGCTCTTTTGTTTGCCAATAAACGGTTGACCAGTGCCATGTGTGTATCATGTCACAAAATGCGGCGAAAAGTCCTACACGATGGTAATAGTGTGATTAAGGCGTGTACATGTCTATACTGCACTTCGATAATACGACTAAAATAGGAATACTCCACGTCTTCATTGGATTTGTGTTTACTTCGAGTATGACTTTAGCCGGATTAAGGTAATCAAAAATCTCTGTTTACATGGTAGATTATTGTCTTAATCGCGTTAAAATCTGAATATTGTTGTCCATGTAAACGTACTGACTACTGTGTCGTTCCTCGCTGAATAGGCATTTCGAATGAATTGGTAGATGAACTATGACTTGCTCATGAAGGCAGCTACTTGTTTTGTTTCTTAATGATCAGTGTTTTGAACGAATCGTGTGAATGAATGATTCCTTGAGTCGTTAACGGTGCGTTTCCACTACAGCGTCAAATCTGCGCTCAGTGCCGCTGGCAACTCTACAACGCCACTGCTTTGGGGCGTGTCAACTTTATGGCAGAGCACGCCTCTGAAAACTATGTTCATACCCTGTTTGCGTTTCTTCCTCTTCTTTTTTCGCTCAATATTTGCATAAAGTCGAGGAATGCCCAACCTTTTTGCCACTCTCAGCCACTCACAATGCTTTCTCCACGCTGCATTCAATCCTATAATGCACCGCGCAAGCGTTTAAGCTCAACTTCCATAGGAATAAATTGAAAACGCATGCACGTAATTTATAGTATGACAGAGTTATATATGTCATAATTCATCACTACATTCGCTGTAGTAAAAACACACTTTTAATTCAGAAATAAAAACAAGAAGTTTCACCCTTACGAAAATGAACCATGGTGTTATTATAGCAAAAGTGTAGTAACCATGTTTTTTGGTGTATTTATTACCATTTCTATAACTACAGTTTTACTACAAATACCATGGTTAAACTGTGGTTAGTGTAGCAAAACCATGGTTGGTTTGTCACTCATCTCAGTTGAGGTGTCTGTCTGGCCTGTCAGAGTGTCATACAAGTATGCATACTAGAAAGTGATTACGTACATGTCTGTTCACCTGAGGTGTTCCTGTAGCAGTGACTTTCACACTGAAGGCCTTGACCTCCTGACCTTTTGCCCCTCGTGGGATCAGGTGTGTGCGCGTCTCGCACGACGGGCCGATCCCGGCAAGGAAACCCGAAGCCCTGTGTTGCTTGTGCATTATTCACGGGGCCTCTTGCGGTTTCGTCTCGGGATTGTCTCTCGCCCTGTAACCCAATCCTTCGCTTGCACCGTTCCACTGAGGGAATCCAAGTTCACTGTCACACCACTTCTCAGGGAAAGTGAGCGAGAGGTAGAGGTACGGTCAGCAGCTCTGCCGGGGTGACGGCATCACAAACCTGCATTAATTAAGGCGCTTATGACCGCAAATGAAAGTCAGTTCATGTCAGTCATGTGTCAGCTGTGCTCTAAAAGAGCGGGAATTCTTTCTTTGGGTGCCATTACGTTTTCTTCTTACATATAGTGTGTTTTCAAAACATATGTATGCTGTAAAATAAGGTGTTGGGTATCAGCAGTGTTTGCTAAGGATAGCATCATTGTTACTATTGCTCATTAAATATTAAACTGTGTTGCATAACTTTCGTACTACAGATACCTCAAATTGTAAGTTTAGAAGTATTGTGTTACATTTCTAAGCGATCTGACTTGAGATTTTTGCCTGGGGGACAATAAAACAAGAAGAAGAACGAAGAAAAAAAGACGGGATCTGAGCCATGTGGAAACCAGAATAACACAAGTCTTCTTCAATCTTCTTCATATCCAATTTAGACATTTTACAAACCTGATTCCAAACACATCTGTAATATATGTGCAGTGTTCATTTTTTTATATAATTTATTGCTGTTGTCATAGTTTTATATGAATATGTCCTTTACATTTTGTAAATATTTATCATGTGATTAATTTTAGCCTCTTTTAAAATTAATACATTTTCACCCCCTTTTTTAAACCTATAATTTAGTGCATTGTTTTTAATATCTTGGATTGTTTTCCCATTTTTTGGTCAATAACAGTTTTAATTAAAATACTTTGATTTAGTCAAATTATTTAAAAAATATATTTTAATGTCTTAATTAAAGTGAGTTTAGCATTATTCATATTATTATTCATATATAGTTGTTATTAATATTTTAAATTAGCTTTAGTTTTAATTTAAATTTTAGTTAAGCTTTAGTCATGTTATGTGCTTTTGTCATTTTTATTTATTTTTAGTAATTGTAATACTTCAAAGTAAACTTATTTTAGTTAGTTGCCGAGGCAACATTTCTGTTTAGTTTTTCAGTTTCAATACTTATTTAACTTTTTAAATTTTTATTCCATTCATTACATTTTTATGTGACTTTATTTCAGCTTTATTTCAAGTACAAAAAATGTTTTGGAAAAATAGTTACGAATAAATAATAAATAATAGTAGTTGGAATGAACACTGGAAATATAGTTGTAAATTTATAGTAAAGTAGTATTTGTAATATAGTAGTGAATTAGATTTTATTTTTTTAAATAGTTACCTTTACCTTGATGTCCCATGACTTTGTTGATGCTGTTACTATGATTCTACTGATGCAGATATAACAGATATTCTCTCGGAACAACATATAAACTCTGGCAACCATTTAGGACACGGCAGCATAATGGCGGCTTGTTTTGAACCACTCCCACTTGAATCGCCTCTTTGCGAGAGTTCATTTGCATTAAACGCTCTCAGAGTAAACGTTTACATCACTTCCTGATTAAAACGTAATGTTATATATTATTTCGTTCTCAAGATATCGATGAGCTCGTGTGCTGAGTGTGCTTTCATTCCACTTCCTCGAGCCGTAACCAGCTCTCAGAGAGCAGGCCACGGGGCACTTCAACATCAAACGAGGCATGAACACGAGACACCAGCATATGAGCGAGAACGCCGGCAGTGCGGCCCAGGCCTCCATCTGCGCTCAGACAGCTGGCATCAGCAAACTAACCACAAAGTGCCTGGATTACACACAACATCTCTTAAAGCCTCCCAACACACTGCACACTTTGTACTCATCAAACCATCCACATCAGTAACTCATTCTAAACGCCTTGTATAAAGAGAAGCGAGGCGGTTTTGACGGCGATGAGTTGGAACCTGTGAAGGAATGAAGCCAGACACGGAGGTGTACAGCATTAGCGTCTTTTATTTCGGTTTCTTTTTTTCTCTCATTTCTCGTTGCATAGGAAATGCACATCTTGCTTTTAGTAATTGAGTCAATGGAGGTGGACACTAATGGCTCCAAGAGAAAGGGGCAATGTCACTACACACAGAAAAAACAAGGAAAAAAGTTCAGAGTAAGAACCGAAAAGCAAACAAAGTCATTCACAGCTCAAATACAGAAGCTCCGTGGAACTAGTTATGGAGCTGGTACCAATACAACATGAAGTTTTCTTCAGGAAATGTATTATAGGCACAAGGTTTTATTTATTTTTTTGTATTTTTTTTTAGATTGTATCTAAAACGTAAGTATGTATACGGTGATTCTGCGATGTGAGATGGAGCGGTATGAGATACCAACACTCTCGTGGCAATTCGTAACTATTTTACGCTTCGGCGAATTGGTACGGTTGTACATTTTCGCACAACCTGCCTACTTCCTCAGCTGAATCGTCTTGCGTACTTTTTCATAAAATCGCCGCTTTGTAAAATAGTTAAGTTTTCTCACAAGATGGGGTTGGATATACGAAGGATGATGATGGACATAAAGATTTGGAGTGGTGGAGCTGGTTGAAGGGGTCTTGTAACATCACGCCAGAGATTCATGTGTAATCTTACACGCTAACCACCGCGATTGTCTTCTTTACGATTAGGGCCGCAGTGTTGGTTAATTTTCAACAGAAGGGGTCTAGCAGAACTTTGTTGAACGTCCTCAGACTATACGCACAATCACATCTGTTTCCAAAAAATGTGGTACAGCACGTCCTTAAGATATTTATTAATACGTTTAAACAAAGAGGAAACACTTTAATCGTAACCATTTGCTGTATGTTTCGGTTTATGGATATTATTGATTGCTAGAAGACCTCTTTTCCTTGGGGTTGGATTTAATGGTCCTGGTTTGCAAACTATTATTTTTGAGTCCTTCGAATCCATACTCGATATTTGAATCCTACCCTTTAGTTGGCTCGAAGTCAAACATCTCTTTCGAGGACCTCCTAAAACTCACTTGGTTCCGTTAACGGTTCTCACGCGTACATTCTTCTGCCGACAAAGAACGAATATCGTACTTCGGTGACACTGCAACACCACTACTAAATTCTGAGTGTAAGTCGATTATTTTTAGTGAATCCACACTAGTGGAATTTGACTCCCGAACAAATGATTTTTCAAACCAGGGCTTGAATCAAAAATATTTAGCACGACCAGTGAAGTCCAATTTCCAAAAGATACTTTTTTGAATCAGTTCTTTTTAGTAAAGCCCAAAAAGTGTACTCTGATTATCGAACGAACGACTCTTTGAGTCACGTCTTTTAATGAATCAAAAATACACAGCTCAACATCAGTGTAGTCCGATTCCTAAAAGAATGACTCCATTGAGTCAGATCTCTTCAGTGAACCAAAACAGCGCAAATAGTGTACAATGACTATGGTGTACTGTAGTTGCTGACTGGTTGTTTCAATGACAATTTGTGGCTAAAAACAAACATTATGCATTTATCAGTAATATTTTATAAAATATAAAGCCCAATTATTAGATTGCATTTATTTATTAAATAAATAATCATATCATTTGGCAATGGAATTGCATTTCTTTTCTTTTTCCAAATATTTATTCCCTAAAACCACTAATAGAATCGTTAAAGGAACCATTAAGGAATCAGATTCGTTCTTCACGATTCTCATGCCCATCAAAGAGCCTTTCGTATTTAACTTCAGAACTCCAGAGATGTTGTGAATTGCACCTACAGCAAGAAGATGCCAGTTCCACTGAGTATCGATTGTCTAGTGTGAGAACATGAGGAAACACAGACCTTCATGATTGTTGTTGGAGATAATGGAGATACTGAGGGCTACAGCAGAACATGGACCAGAATTTAGGTGGACGCTATGTTTTTGTAGATGTTTATCACTTACTTGACTTCACTATGCAATTATACTACGGTGAAACTGGTTGGGAACAAGTAAATGGAATGAATTGGAGAAGCATCTTGGAGGATTTTGACTGATAGC
The DNA here is from genome assembly GCF_001515625.1 of Sinocyclocheilus rhinocerous. Classification (NCBI taxonomy): domain Eukaryota; kingdom Metazoa; phylum Chordata; class Actinopteri; order Cypriniformes; family Cyprinidae; genus Sinocyclocheilus; species Sinocyclocheilus rhinocerous. Next base: position 45,743 of record NW_015665823.1, on the reverse strand, counting down.
AGAGCTGGGTTAGATCATCTAGTCACGTTTATAACAGTTGGTTATGGAGGCGCATGCAGTTTATAGAGTGTGGTTACTGAACAGCTATAATCAGAAAAGGCTAGTGGTGTTGAGAAAACAGAAACGATTACAAACTGTTAACTGGTTTGATATTCAGAGAGCTATATAATACAGTTTTTCACAGGCACTACATTTGATCTTCTTAAATACATCAGGTAAAATGCTGGTTTGCTTTTAGTTCCATTATTCCTTTGATTGCGATACAAGTTCTTAAAAAACGAGGAAGGCAAAAGTGCAAGTACCAGACTCTGATTAGATTAGCGTGTCGTCAGTGCATAGTTCTCATGCGGATTACGCTGCTATGCTATCAGAAAGCAGGGTCGTTTCCAGTTAGCCTCCACTTTATCAGCAAGATTTAGCACCTTGTAATGATACCGTTTGGTGCAGTTAAGCCACCCGCCACTGGTGCATGATGGGGTTAAATTCATGGTATAGTGAACCTGACAACACGTTTATCCATATGATGGGCCCCTGAATGTCAACCCAGGCTCTTTAAGCTCCTCATCAGGCCCAGTTCTGCAAATCGACTCCCGAAAGTGAAACATGGGTGTTTAGCGTAACAAAAAAATGTGTACCTGTAGTCAAATCTGTAGTTCTTTATTTCCATGAATGGCCGCATACTTGATTCAATTATTGTGTTTTTGTTTTTTTTAGACTTTAAAATGTCTCACGATTGAATAGTACCCTGATATAAGCCGTATTTCTGCCTTAAACCATCCAATGCTTTGTTCCCGCCTCAAATGAATATAAGCGATACAACAAGAAGACCCACAAAAATGCGGACATAAAAATGATAAAGGCCTGCGGGGCCTTTATTCAACCCTGTTTTAGGACTAGCATGAAATTGATGCTATCATTAATGAAAGTATTAAAGGGATAGTTCACCCAAAAATGTATGAACAGTTGACGGTAGCCATTGACTTCCATAGTGTTTTTTTCTATACTATGGAAGTCAATGGGTACGTCAACATTTTTAAAAATATCTTCTTTGGTGTTCAACAGAAGAACGAAACTCATACACGTTTGGAACAACATGAGGGTAAATGATGACAATTTCCATTTCTGGGAGAACTATCCCTTTAAAATATCACTAAAAGTGTAGAATGTTCAGATTTTGATAAAATGCCACAAATTATTTGTAATACTTTATGTAATCTGTGTGAACAAAAAAAGACCAAACTGAAAAATGACAAAATGGGATGGGAAAGCTGACGACATGCAGGACTCAAAATGCCCTTATTTTTGAACATCGTCCCTTTATCCTCAAGAAAAGTCAAAGTTCTTCCTTTTTTTGCGTAATTGTATGTCTTTTCAGTGTTTTAAACCACCATCAAGCGATCTTCGTGCGAGTTATGTGACCCGAGGGCCTCGCTTTCACATGAAATGTAGAATCGAGTGAGGAATGGCTTTATCGACGGCCCATCGTGACCGACCTTCTCGTCATTTAACGTTGCTCGAGTGTCTCTGTGTGTGCTGGTGGGCGGTGGAAGAAAGATGAAGAAGTTGAAAAGAAAAAAGAATCATGTTGCATATCAAGCGGTTTATTTTCCTGCATGGAATGGTGAACACAAAAAGATGCCTAGATGCATTTATAATAGGGGCATCCTTTGGCTGTCTATGTCATTGTCTTCTGCCTAAAACTAATTTTAAAATGCATAAAAACGCTCTCTTCTTACCAACATCCTCAGAATTATCTAGATTTAGCTTCATCAACACTGATGCAACAAATAACCTTCAAAACATACAGCATACTTGTAACATCCATTTACAATGGGGTTTTCACATCGGCATCCTACACTTTTCAAGTATAGGAGTACTTCTATACCATCGAAAGAAGAAATAAGTCCTTAAATACATACAAAAAGGAAAGCAATAAGAAAACAAAAAACAGGAAACAGGAAGTTTTCAACTTAAATCCAGTTCCTCAGAGGACAAACAAAACCAGTTCTATTTATGTGGCCTTAATACAAACAATCAGAAAATTCACAACACTAGTTTTTCCTCATTTAATCAATGTTACAAAAGTCCTGCATTATAAAATAGGGCAGCTTTAAAATCAGTGTAATTAATAAAACTATACAATATACAAACATCAAATCTCCCATACTCAGGTGCGTCCGCCCTAACTCTCGTATCTAATCGATTCGGTTTGTTCGCTTCTCCAGCGTCTTCTCCAACGTTGTACCAAAAAACTAAATTACACACACAACACGAGAACAAAACAGACTGCCCAAACTATTGCTTGAAATTCTTTTTCTCTTTTTTTCTTTCTTTAAAAAGGGTGCAATTTTGTCATTATCTTACACACACAGCCAATCTCGCTGATTAGATGCCAGGCTGCTCGAAACAAGGTTTTTGTGACAAAAAAAAAAAAATATCCGTGCAATCGTGTTTCCCTTCGCTCTTTTAAGCCCTGGAAGCTTTTTTTTGTTTGTATTTTTTTGAATTTTTTTCTCAATTATCACAATTGTCATTATTTTATATTTAGTGCATACGATTAAGAAAGTAATGCCCAACTCATTTCTAAAGGGTAGGCAAGGACAATGACAAAAAAAATCACGCTAAAAAAACCCCACACAAGTGTAACTACTAAATCATCACATCATATGCCTGGGAAATTCGTCCCCATAATTCGTTTTTTGTTTTTTCTTAAATGATGTATGCAATAGAAAATAAACAGGTAAACAATTAATATAACATGGAACTTTGTCAAAATGTACAAAAACTGGGCATATTTTTTGTCCTGGACGTGTTCGCTTTTGTGTGTTTGTGATGGAAAGGACGTTTCCTCGTTTTTAAGGCTTGGTTGATTGACCGAAAAAACAAAGTATGCGAAAACATTGATGATTGTTTGTGTGAAACCCAAGTGAGGCTGATCAATGGCATTTTCTCGTGTCATGGGCATGAAAAACACACTGACGTTCAGCCACTTGACCTGTCAAGTGCTCACTTTGGTGGTAAAAAAAAAATCAAAAATGACTACATGAGTGCAAGCAAGTATTGCATATTAATCTTTTCCTCATTATTCATCTCTGGGAACGAAAAAAAATCCAGGAAGTCCGAAAAAAGAAAAAGTAGTCGTCATTTAGAAATTGCAGCAACATCCATAAATATCAATACACTACTGTTAAATTGGAGAAAAAAGGGCACGATGACACAAAAACCTTCGCGTTACGCATTTTCTCGGGCGAATGATTGACTTTCAACTGATTGAAGTGTAAACGATGGGATTTTCGAAGCAACGGACGACCGAAAGTGGCGATATGTAGTTAAATGGAGAGCAATACTGTGTATTATCAATTAGCACTAATTTGACTCTCTCCAAATGACTACATGTGGAAGGTGGGATGATAAGGTAAAAAAATATTCACATCTCCACATTGCAGCTTGTGCAATAACTCAGAACTAGACCATCGCTCAAGGCACATCGATGTGGAATTGTTCGTGCAGTTGGAAAAGGGACGATGAAGTGCGTACGTATGAAAACGATTGTTCTGACGGGAATAAAGGAGGAAGGGAGACTTTATAGAAATGACGACAACCTAAGAAGAGTCAGAGAGATGTTTAGCTGGTTGATTGTGAGAACAGCAGTAAAAATACCCTTTTTTTAAAGGACCAAACAAATACTTGATCGGCAAGTGCTCGATGTTGGGATTACAATGTTTTTCACACTACTTTAACTCTACGTAATCTATGTAAAAATTTGTCACTAACACTAGAACATGCAGATTATTTTCTTTAAAATTTTTTTTTTAAACTTTACTGAGCTTTGATCGACGGTGGATGAGACTGTAAGTGTATATATTTATATATATATATGTTTCGTACAGGAAACGAACAAAAACTCAAAAAAACAACAAAAATGGCATGCGAGGGAAGCTGGATCTTCACATTTTTGCGCGACGCTTTTGAAAGTGTCAGCGAGGAAGTTAGTTCCGTATTTCGCCTCTTGCGTTCGCATTTAAACAGTCGATTTTTTCATTCATGATTTCGCAAACGGCTAATTTTCTTACGTATTTCATTATGTGCTCGGTTAAATTAAAATATTTGCTGTAGCGTTTTGGAAATGAACTAAATTGATTGTTTAAACGTTGATATTTCTTAAAGGGATATTTGTTCTACAATGCTAACAATCGATGAACAAGCAAACAAACACATAAAAAACAACAACAGAAAAATCAATTACAGCTCCCCTTATTTCTCACAAGGCTATTTGTTCTATTTTCCTCTTTACGTGTTTTTTTTTCTTTTTTGTACCCCGATATTTTAGAGTCCTGGAGGTGTGAACGGACTAGGAAGAAAAATATATATATTTATATATATACTTTTCAACAATCGCTTCAACGATCTATCTTACAAAGATATTTAACAATCCAACATCTACCCAACAAAATTGCACTTTCCTCAATTCAGTATTCACGGTTAACCTTTTCTTGCAGTTTATGGAAGATCGAACCTTCACTTGGCCCTTGGTGTGTGACAGACCTTCCGCTGGGGTTTAGGAAGATTAGAAAGAATCGCGATGATTTTTGTACGAAAAACACAAAATATGAACATGCCTCCAAGTGGGGAGGGAGATCTCCCGTTAGCATACCGTAAAATGACCTGGTATCAAACATCACCGTTCATGACTTCTTCATCGCCTGCCCCAACATGACACAAAACAACTGAAAAAATGGGTTTGGTTGAGTCCTTGAAAGTTCTTGATCTGACATGGTGTGTTGATGGTGGTGGTGATGATGGTGGAAAGGGGAGGAAATGGTCCTGGCCAGCAGACGCAATAGAGATTTTTAGCTGGTGGCATATCTGACCCAGGCGAAACCTCCAACGTTCACCGATACGAAAACCGTATTGATCCGTCAAAACACGAGTGATTGAAAGGCAGAGCTCCGACCTCCGGGTGGTTGTGGGTATGCGACCCTTGGCCACAGACTGCGTTGGAAATGCCTTAGAATTCACTTTAAGACCACAGGCACAGAAGCGGGAAGCTCTTTGATTACGTCATGTTATGTTTTCCTCGTCTATCTGTGAGGGTGAACCAAAAACACAACAAAAACAAACAAAAGAAAAAAAAACGTGCACGTTTCCGAGAAAAGAAAGCTCTTCTTTTTTTTTTTCGAGCTCCACCCTCAGAAGAGCTGGACAGCTACTATATATGAATATAGGCATATAAACCATACATATGGAAGAATACATATGGACTATATAGATATATAGTAAGTGGGTGTAAGCGCGTTGAGTCGGTTCTTCTTGTTCCAGGGCTTGGCGGGGTTCTGCTGGAGCCATGCTATGGGTCTGTCCGGTACTGGGGCAGCAAGTGGCTTCTCTCTGTTCAGACTGGTGTACATGTTTGCGGGTCGTACTCAGGGGAGACAGAGGGGGTGGTCATGTGACCTCGGGAGCGGCCGGTCCGTGTCGGGAGTCTTTAGCCCAGGTACCACTGCAACAACACAGAGAGGAACAGATCGGTGAGGCAAGTTCAACGATTTCAATGAACAATCAGTGTCATCAGCAGTGTGTGAACTATATATATTTTATATATATTTTTGCCATCATTATATACATCATTATATATAAAGACTACTTTCATGATTCAATCAATTCTCAAAGGATAAAATCAGGTCTTGTCGTACATTTCTTTTCTGGCTGAATACACACTTTCGAACTACGCCACAATGCAAAAAACTAAACATAAAAATAAAATAAATATATAAAAGTTGTGACTGCAGTTTCATGTCAACTAAGACCCCCAATCCTTTTGTTATTACCTTCTTTGGAAGGTTTAAGACTGATTATAACCCCCAGAACTGTCATTCATATAGTATCAGTATTATAATGGCAAACAGAAAAGCATACAGCGCTTGTTGTTTTCTTATGGGGTCACTTTTGTATCAGCGTGGTGAGGTTTCAAGACGGTGCTTGACTCTGTGAGGGCTCAGCTCGACAACATTGTTTCTCTTCCTGTTCCTGTCCATCTGTTCCCTCTCTCTGAATGCCTCTGCAGCGCTTTCCGCCACACGGCCGTCTGTGGACTGGAGTGGTGAGGTTAGCGCGCTGCACCCCTGTAATCCTTCAGTGAAATGGGCTTATTGATTGCTGTGCTCCATTGTTCACATTTCCAGCAAGTGAGCAAGTGTTGTTCGGTGCTCGCCCACTTTTTCCCTTCGTTCTTCCCTCCCCTTTCCAGCTTCCCTCCTCCCACCAAGTTCCAAGTTCATCCTGGTGTTACATCATGTCTGGTTGCCAGGGACAACCAGACAGTCGTATACGTGACTATCATTAGCAAGGCCCTTATCCCTCTTTCTTTCTGTCCCTCTCTGATCCCTCTTTCCCTGCTTCCTTTCTTGCTATTCTCTTTCTGGCCGCCATTCTGTCCGAGTGACGTGATGCGATCTGCCCCGTCCGGCCCTCGCTGCAAATACACAAGCTTTTGATTCAATGTGTTCAGTGATTCGCTCGCTCCTCCCACCGCTCGGCTCATCATGCGCACATGATGTCCACCAATCAGTAGCCGTGATTAATTAAGCCCACGGAGTTTTCAGCCAATCAGAATGAAGTGCTGAAGGACTGCCCTCTAATAACAACACAAGACTGCACACCAGAGTTACAGTTTCTTGTTTTCTATCATTATTGCACACTTTATGAAACTAACTTTAAATAACTTTATATAACTAAACTTTGATTCAATTAACATAATTTTGCATTCAATTAAGATATTTCGCATTTTTAATGCATTATACTGTATATACACTTAATATAAGTTCTATTTTTTACATTTCTGTAATATAATTTTATATAAATATATTATCATGATATTCAGAGATAACATACTTAACATACATAACATGAGAACAAGACATGCTAAATATTTACTTATTAATTGTATTTTTATTATTTTTTATAATGTCATATAAAGGTGTAAATATTAGTAAATATTTATCATTTTTATAATGTCATATAAAAGTGTGTAAATAGACATGCTAAATATTTACATATTTTTACTTATTTTAAATAATTGCATACATTTTGAAAAATTTTATAAAGCATAATACAAACAGGCTTTAAAGTGATTTTTTTTATTTTATTATTTTTTATAATGTCATATAAAGGTGTGTGTATATAATATACACATACACACATGCATGTAAATATTGTATTATTTTATATAAATAAATTAATATATATATATATATGGCTTCATAAAGCATTTTTTCTTTGTCAGATTACATAATATATATATATATATATATATATATATATATATATACACCTCATATGTAAATATTTCTTATATTTTACAATATATACATATGACACCTTACACTAAATGTATATGTGAATTGTATTTATTTTAAATAATTATATGCATATTTTAATAAGGTATTATATAAACACTTCGTAAAAAAATAATTTTCTTTTTTTTTTGTTATATAACATGTACAATATGATACCTTGTACTAAAGGTATATGTGAATACTATATAATTATTTAAAATAATTTAGAATATTTTCATAATGCACTACATTCACATAACTTCATATTCAGTGTTACTTTTAGGCCTATGAGGTATTTTTTATTTATTATTATACACTATACCTCCAAATACACTTTATATAAAGTCCGTAAACAAATGATACATTTTAAAATATTCAAAAGACATCATAAAGCTATTGTAATGTCTTATAATACTTAATAAACATTACTGTTACTGCATTTATGTATTCATGTATAAATCCATACACACACACACACACGCACACACACGCACATGCATACATAAATATCACATATTATATCTATATAACTGTGGTTAGTTTTGAATATATATATATATATTTATATAACATAATAATGTGCAATATTAATGAATACATTAATAGTTTATTATATCATCTAGGCTTCATATAATGCTCCAGCAGGTTAATCTGGTAGATGATCTAATGTAGTTAAGAGGAATGAAATGATATGTGAGATTGAGTGGCTTCACTCCGGTTGGAAATGTCCCAGACATCGGCGTGGAAGGCTCTAGCGTACGGCTCGTTTAAATTCTATTGCTCACCGCAAGCGCAGTGGAGAAACTGGAAGGTTAGTTTTTAATCAATAGAAGTTGCTGACTCTGGACTTCTGCGCTCCGGTGCAGTGCAGCTTCCTTGTGTCTTTGTCTATCGGCTCGACCGCTCTCAAACTTTTCCTCCCACCCCTCCCGCTGTCCCTCTCCTGTCCTGAGAAGACTTTTGGAGACTCAGAGAGCAGGAGCGTGTTGGGTTCTCTGCGATACTCCCGTAACTGTGTGGACAGTGGGCTTATGTTACAGCACAGAGGCTGTGCTGACAGCTGTGATTTAGTCTGCAGATACACGGCACGCAGGAGCACAGAGGGGGAACCAGACAGACAGACAATAAAACGTGTGAAATTACAACCTGTCATTCTTACGTTTGCAACACGGCCGGCCTTTCAGAACCAGCACAAACGCAGCTAAATAAAGAGAAAACAATCTTGTATAAATCAATTAAGAACTACATTTTGATATATTCTGTGGAACATCAGAGAGGTGTTTAACTAATATTCATTTTTCACAGATGGACTGATATGATATACAGATTATTTTACTGTTAAAGTAACCAATAGCAAACATGCAAAAAGTAATGAATTAATGCTTAATTTCTGACACAATACACAATGCTAAACAAGTTAATAATCAATATACTACTACAATAAAAATACAAATTCTAAGTATTGTCAATAATAATAAAAGTTTAGTAAATAATTTAGTAAATAATTAACAGTAAAAATAATTGCTAAACACATTAAAATAGCAATTTAACAATAGACTACAACAAACATTCATTGTGGATATTATTATTATTATTATTATTATTGTTGTTGTTGTCATTATTATTAGTAGTAGTATAGTAAAAATTATAAATATTTGACAAAAAAAAACACAATATAAATTTAACAACAATTACAAACATGACCTGTGAATAAAATATTAATATAATATTAATATTAATATTGTTTTAATAATAATAATAATTTTAGTGGTGAAAAAATATAAAAATCTTGAATAATTTATGTAAACATTTAAACATGTAAACGTAATACAATGTTAAAGTCTCAATAGACTACATTAAAATTGTATTATTATTATTAATAAAACAATATTAATGATAATTTACTTGTAAAAACCGTAAACACATTTAAATAAATCAATAAAATGCACTGTGAATAATAATAATAATAAATTATTATTGTTATTATTATTTAGTGGTGAAAAAAACAAAAAAAAAACTTTAACAATAGACTACAATAAAATTTATTTTGATTATTATTTTTATTTTTATGAACAATATTAATAATAATTTGCTAGTAAAAACCATAAACATATTTAAGTAAATCAATAAAATGCACTGTGAATATAATAATAATAATAATGTATTAGTAAAATCTAATTTATGCAAAAACATTAAAATATCAAATTATTTTAACTATGAAAAATACATGCAAACAACATTCAAATAATTAATTTAATTTTCCTGTTGAACATTTAGTGGTGTAATGGGTGCTACTCTTTAGACACCTACAAAAGGCATTTATCAGTTCAAAAGATAAGTAATAATGCATAAAAGTGTAAAAAAAAAAATCTTTAGCGCGAAACTTGCTTATAGAAGAAACTGTGTGGGATAATCTATGATTTATGGCTTTGTTCAAATCCCTAACCCTAAGTATTATCAGTAATAATGATGATTCTTGCCTTAGCAAGCAGCACTAATGAATCTTTTCATTGGCTCTCAGCTCAAAAAAGTCCTCAAAAGTCCTTTGCGGTGAAGTGGAACGCCGTGCCAGAGGAATTAAAGAGGTTTCACACACATCCGGAGCAGTTTTATAGACTCTCAACTAATGGATGATGTTAAGATTTAATTAGGGGTGACAGAACCTAGAACGGTGTAAAAATGTACCAGGAATAAAACGTCAAGTGTAAAAGGATCACTTCCTAACAAGAACAGATGCATTGTGGGATAGTTCATCTGGAAGAGCGAAAAACAACGACAATCCCAGACTGTGGGATTCAACCTCCTCCATCTGTCAGGAGACCGAATCACGCTCCAGGCCCAGGAAGAGAGCGTGATCGGGAGAGAAAAACAAGATTCAGCAGAAAAAACAAACGAAACGGTGGTGCGAGAGAGAGCCAGACGCCCCGCGGGCCGCACACGAGATGATCCACGATCACTGACTACCTTCGTATGACTACGAGACCTCGGCCTGTTCAAACAACCATACAAACATCGTCTCAGAGCGGCATCTTAATGGACTGTTTCTTTTTCCTAAAGGTTCTGTTTGGATGGAGCTTCAAGCCACCCACAGAGTCAACACACTTGACCGTTTGTGTTCGCTTTGGCGAGAAGGATGTGTACGGGATTAAGTCATTTCCATACAACAACGATGACGTTGTGGCCTGCGGTTAGCATTAGCCATGTGAAGTCACAGAGGGCTGTTGTAGGGTTTTGAGATGTTCATTTCCCAAATGAATTTTGAACCGGCTCTTTTTAATGATTCATTTGAGCGTTTGTGATTCACTTGGCTGTACGGGAGAACCGCACTTACACACAAGAGAATGGGAAACCACTGTGAATCAATTCATTTTATTTCTGGTAGTGATGCAAGAATGTAAAAGGTTTTGATACTTCATCTGCTTTGTAACTAAAAATTGCAAACATTTTGAAAATGTAATATAATGAAGCAAGAATCATATGCAAGATTTGACACAATGTATATATTTAACTTGGAAAAAAGTAAATGATAAAAATATTTTTATATTTTATGAATATTTCTGGATTTTTTGTTGGGGTGACCCCAAATAGTCGAAGATTCGAAGCTTCGATAGGAGGAGCCTGATTCGACTACCAATCTCACAGCCGAATATTCGCGGGGTGTTATGATCATGCTATTTTGGCTGTATGGGGGTGCTCAAATGTCTGATTTCACATAGAACTACCGGTTTTCTCCCAATAAGTTAATATACAGCCTATTAAAATAATGCTGTAAATAAGAATCTGAAAAGAAAGAAGCTTCAAATAAATATTTTAATGTGCGTGAATAAATCCAACCACCCCTATAGATTTAAGTTTCACTTTCCATAATCCGTGACCGACAGAGGAGCATCTTGGCGGCAGGGATTTAAAACTTTAACAAGACTCAAATGGACACAGGCAGAGTGTAAAACTGGATTTTTTAGATCAGGTAGGGTACAAGTGATTTCAAAACATTTCAGCCGGTTTATATATATCGTGTATATATTATTTATCTCGTATAAGATGCATTTGGTTGAGTTGCGCTGCAGTAAAGCGCTTCATTGTAGTACTACGGTGATTATATCTTCAGCACGCAGCGCGAGCAGGACAAACAACAATGCAGAATATAAATAACTATTACTGGGACTGTCATATACATAACAATTATAATGAAAACACTATTATAATAAAACGCTGTGAATTTTTTGAGTTTAGTTGCTGTGTTTCTGCACATTGTTGCGTGAAGAACGTGTCCACAAAAGGAGTTCATTCAGAGCCGCGCAGACACGTTCATGTGCATTCGGGGCATTTTGTGCAGATAGCCTATAAGTCGTAATATTAACGTTATGTTGTATAAATAATGAAGTGTATTCTATATGAGATAAATGATCAGTTAAATCCCATTGATTAAAAACCTGCTATCAAATGCTTCATTCTATGGTCATCTTCAGCACGCACAGCTCAAAACAGAAATGCAGAACATTAATAACTACTGTCATATACATAACATTATAATGAGAACACGATTATAATAAAACGCTGTGAATTTTTAGAGTTTAGTTGCTGT
>NW_015665823.1:24775-29879 GCF_001515625.1 Sinocyclocheilus rhinocerous | reverse complement strand
TAGCCTATAAGTCGTAATATTAACGTTATGTTGTATAAATAACGAAGCGTATTCTATATGAGATAAATGATGAGTTAAATCCCATTGATTAAAAACCTGCTGCTTCATTCTACTGGTCATCTTCAGCGCGCAGCTCAAAACAGAAATGCAGAACATTAATATCTACTGTCATATATATAACGTTATAATGAGAGCACTAATTTCACAAAAAATGTTGTGAATTCTTAGGGTTTCGCTGACGTTTAATGTTAACTATCTTTTAATCAAAACATAAAACATTATTTACCCCATTTGTATCTGCGAGGCGTCTGTTACACATTTTCCCTGCGTGTTAACGTAATTATGACTCGAATATTGAATATTATTCGAATAATATATTAGAATATCTGACTTGAATCTTGGTAATGTATTTTGCCCCCGCCCCCAAACATGTGATTCGACTATCAGTCGAATATCGGCAAGATTCGAAAATTCCGATTCGACTATGAAAATCCTTAGTCGGGGACACCCCTAATATTTTGTATGTATTATATTTATTTCAAATATATTTATAATGTCTCTTTATTATATATATAGATAGATTGGTTAAAATGAATGAGAGCTCTCGGCGCGAGTGGGCTGGGTTTTAAAGGACGTACGTCAGTGGTTGTAATTGACGGATAGATAGCTGTAGTCTATCCATCAATAGCCTTAGTGTCCTGTTTGAAAGCCTTCAAGGTGAAAGCTGTATTAATGTAGTGAAAGGAGGGGAGGAACCTCATGCAAATAACACACACCAAACACACAGTGCAGCACATCTGCTAGAGCGATCCAAGGTAAGACACGCAGAAACAGACATCAGAGGGAGGAAAAGGAAGGAGAAAGGAAATGAAATGCAACGGTAACGGTTAATAGACTGAGAGACAGATAGTGGAAAAGGATAGTTCACCCAAAAATCAAAATGCTGGTTTATTCACTCTCATGTCATGACTTTATATTTGGTGGACAATTTCAAACACTACAATGAACAATGAATGGGGACTGAAGCTTCACGCTTCAAAAAGGACCATAAAAGTATAATGAACGTGATCCATATGACTCATGAGACATATTCCAAGTCATCCGCTAACTTTGTGTGAGAAACCGACTGAAATTCATTCACGAGAGAAGTACGAATGAATCGGATCTTTACAGTAAATCAGTTGATTCAGTTCACAAAACTAGTCTGAATGATCTGTAAACAAGTCATTCTTTTGAAGTGGATCTTTTCAGGGAATCAGTTGATTCTGTTCATAAAATAGTTTGATTTGTGAAAATGTTCACAAAACTAGTTTGAATGATTTGTGAACAAATCATTCTTTTGAATCAGACCTTTTTTTTTTTTAGTGAATCCATTAATTCAGTTCATAAAACTAGTCTGAATGGTTTATAAACAAGTCATTGTTTTGATTTGGATCTTTTCAGTGAATCAATTGATGCAGTTTAGAAAAATAGCTTACTGTATATGATTTGTGAAAATTTTCAAAAAACTAGTCAATTCACAAAACCTGTCTGAATGATTTGTGAACAACTCATTCTTTGAACTGGATCAGTTGATTCAGTTTATAAAACTAGTTTAAATGATTTGTTATCAGATAATTTGTTTGAATTGGATATCTTAATTGAATCAGTTGATTCAGTTTATTTTTATTATTAGTTTGAATGATTTGTGAACAACTCATTCTTTGAACTGGATCTTTTCAGGGAATCAGTTGATTCGGTTTATAAAACTAGGTTGAATGATTTGTTAACAGATCATTTGTTGGAACTTGATCTCTTTATTGAATCAGTTTACACCTATATATAGGGGAGGATAATAATATTTTAATTAAATATTTAATTTTAATTTTAAAAAGTTGACTGGACTGAATGATAAACTGAATGATTTTTTATTGAATCAGTTGATTCAGTTCAATATATATACCAGTGAATTACCATTGCCATGCATTATACGACTGATAGACTGCAACGGCTGGACTTAAAAATCATAATTTGTGTTCTACTGAAGAAACAGTCACCTACATCTTGGATGCCCTGGGGGTAAGCAGATAAACATCAAATTTTCATTTTTGGGTGAACTATCCCTTTAACTAAACTAGTAAATGATTCGTTCTTGAATTGGGCTCACCAGCTCACTGGAGTGGAAGATTATCAGTGAATAACAACCTGATTCTTTGCACAAAAATATTGCGAAACTTCAGAAAACTTGAGTCGTATGGACCACTTTTACAAAAATCTCAATCCTCGTTCATTCACATGCAACCAGCACATTTTTCAAAATATCTCTTTTAAATCACACAGGTTTGATTTAACAATGACATGCCAGAGTTCTTCCCTTTAAAACCAAGCGGGAGTAAAACAAGTTGGAGCGATTGCGTAGAGGAATGAGAAAGACGAGAAAGTCAGGTGGTAGAGATAAAGGAAGAACGATCAGAAAACAACAGAAGCGGTGGGCTGGGAATCTTGGTCTGGTCCTTTAACTGGCTGTCAATGGCAGGAGTAATCTCATCAGGACAGAGGAGTGCTGAGTCAGCAGCCGCGCTAAAGTGCCTGAGGATGAGTGTCATCTCAGAGGAATTCAGCCTCATGTAATGCAAACCAGCCTGGGCCTGGAGAGCAGTGCTTATAAAAGCCATCTCAAACCCAAACTGCTCAGCCACGTATTACAGATCCCTGTGGGACCCCGCAGACATTTACTACATTATTTATTTACATTTTACCATCAGACTCTACGAGGGAAAAAAGAAAACGGAGCGCAGCAGTCCATTAGACGACCCCAAACAAACAGCTCACACCTGAGGGAGATATAAACATATTCATGTTGTTTATTATTAGAGCGGTGGAGAAGCGGCGATGTTCGCAGGTGTGCGGGAAACAGTCGCTCTTCTCGTTCCCGTTTCAGATTTGTGGAAGTGTGTATGTGCTCTGACAGAAACAGCAGCCTGTGATTTTCTGGGGTGTGACATGGAGCATAGAGCTGAAATCAATCTTGGGTAATTAATTTGTGTGTCCGGTAGTCTGGCACGCTGCCCTCTTCTGGCTTCGGGAGGAAACGCACGTGGGCGAAAATTTGTTTAAACAACACTATTAAGGAGGCATCGGCCTTCCCTGCAGGCTTTTGAGGTTACTTTGTCTCTGGAATGAACATTTATTATGAATTCGGGTAATAATCGTTAGGCGTGTTTTGTGGGGACGTCTCTGCAGATGCTTAACTACGGCAAATTGACGTGGAGGACAAGAGTCAATTACTGATGTTATCTCTCCCGCATGCTAACGTTTATAGGAAGCGAATAAAAGCCAAGGGTGCCGGCGTTCTCATCTCGATTTACTGCGTGTGTGTGTGTCACATTGCGGTGCCTATCTGCTCTTCCCATCACACTCAGTTCCTCCCAGCGCGTTCTGATTAAAAACGCTGTTTATGAATCATTGCTTTATCTGCACCGCTTCGGGACTGGGGTCGGGCTACAGTCCCTGTACACTGCACAATTAAACGCATATTACAGGCCTGTGTATGTGTGTGTTTGTAGTTTTTCTGTTTTATTGATCAGAATTGATTGAGTTTGGTTTTTGTCAAGCAAGCAAGCAGATCAGGGTTCAAATATATAATCATAAAAATATATATTTTTATATATATTATATTATATTTTGTAGTTTTTAGATAGATAGATAGATAGATAGTATATCTCTGCATGTGGTGCCAACCTCTCCATCTGAGAGGGCGAGCGCCAACAGCTCCCATGGCAGCAAACCCCTGAGGGCGCTGCCACCCTCCCACCACCCCTCCCTTTCATTTCCTTCCCCTCCTCCCACGGCAGACCCCTCCATCATACTGTCCCGTCTCTCGCTCTCTGCCTGGTTACCATGGCCGGGCCGCTAGGAATGTTTACAGTTAGGGTCACATCATTCTCGTCTGCCTATATATATATATGAATTAATATTTTAAAAGAATTACATTAGGGTATTTTTTTTGTTTACTTATTATTATTATTATTAAATTATTATTAAAACTAACTAAACAGCAATAAAGCCAAAAAGAATAGAAAAGAAAAAAAACCCACCACAACCACTAAACAGGCAACAAGCATAAGAACAGATAAGCAGTGGTAGCAATCTTAAGTACAGATAGATAAACAAATAGAAAGCCTGAACCTTAGGCACCACCTGAGCTCGAAAGATTCTCGTCTGCCCGTCACTTTCGCTCTCTTTTGTACCCCACCCCCCGAAACACGCCGGCCACCGCGGGTAACTTTTGTCCTGCCCACCCCGGGGTGGTCCGCACCAGCTTATGAGGCCAATGAAATGGTGCGACCGAACCCTGCCGTGGGGTCACAGGCTTGTCAATATGGCCAGTCTGAGACTCATACAGTGCTTTAATATAAACTCACAGTCCAATCACTGTCTGGCTAGACAGAGCCTCAAAGAGTGCACTGACACAGTGGGTGACGGGAGATGTCTCTCGCAGCTGATCTACCCTTGCTTCTACAGAATGACAAAAAATAGCTTGCAAAAATTCTCATAGTTATTTAAAAACCAAAGTTATGGCCTAAACTTCAACTTCAGATATGTAGTAAAAATATAAAGTTACTGTGTATCGAATTAAAATAAGTACAGTGCAAAGCGAGCACAAAACAAGTGTTTTTCTTTGCACCTGTTTGCAACAATGAAGGTGTTCAAAGGCTGATTATTTGTTTGAGAACATTGTTTTATGATGTTAAAACGAAATGGCTTGAACATCAAATGAAAGAAGAAACAAACAGAACAAAAGGGAACTGAAACAAAAGTGACTGTTTGAGAGTGTTAGTGTGTTACAAACAAAAATAGTATGACAAAAAAATATATATATATTTTCGTTATACTAAAAACCAAAATTCAAGTTTACAAAACACCAACAAAAATCAACAATATATATATATATATATTATGCTTATATTTTTAATATAAATATACATTATGTAATAAATATTGTACTAAATATTATTTCATATTGATAATTAAAAAATGTTTTCACTCAAAAAAAAATATAAATGTATTAATAAATTTAATTATGATACATTACAACTATTTATGAACAAAAAAAAAAAAAAAA
>NW_015665823.1:16463-24335 GCF_001515625.1 Sinocyclocheilus rhinocerous | reverse complement strand
CACCCACACACACACACACACACACACACACACTTTCACACACACACACACACACACACACACACACACACACACAAACACAATCTGATCCAATCCAGTCTTAAGTGTTTCTCTATGAGCGTGGTATCGTCTCAGCTGTGTGTGTGTGTGTCGTTGGTGTGTTATAGCTGCGTTTACAAAAGTAACATGCTCTTTTTTTGTCTGTTTGTGCAATTGCAGGTGGCAGTACAGGCTGTATTTGTCATTGTAGATATGTGTGTGTGACGATTAAGGTTACAGGCGGCATTTACACGACTGCAAAAAACAAACACAAGTTCATTTACATTAACAGGGTGATCCTGATGCCCATTTATGAATATATTAATAGTAGCGGTTGCGCGATATGAGTTTTAAATGTGTTATGCACAACCTGATAACTACAGACTAGTATAATATTTATTGTTTGATCACTTGATACCTACTTTGTATGAAAAGTTTTCTTTAAATTTATGTTCATGTTGTTTTAGTTTTAAAATAAATGCTAGCTGGTTTGAAATCTTATATCTAATGCAATTACACTCATACATTTTAGGTAAGGCTTAAGTGTCTAAATATCTTTTTAACATGAAACTAACTTAAATGAATGTTTACACAACATTTACCACTATTATACAGAAATGACCAGTTTTGGGAAATTACTTTGGAAATGTAATAGGTTACAGATTGCAAGTTACCCTATTTAAAATGTAATAAGTAGTGTAACTATTTCAATTACTTTATTAAAGTAATGTAACTGATTACATTTTTGATTACTGTTCATCAGAAGAGCATCGCTTTACATAAAGAACTTTACATGGCAGGAGGCATCGAGCACATCAAAAACAGACAAAGCAACATATTAATATTATTCATGTCCTAGATTTTTACAGAAAATATTCAGATTACCCTGTTTGTAATCGTTAACATTTTCATAAGTAACTGTAATTTAATCACACATTCTTTTTTCAGTAACTGTAACTGATTACGGTTACATTTATTTTGTAATTAAATTAAGTCTTTTCTGTATCACAAAACATTTATGCTTGAGTAAATGTTTCGTAAATGTTCACTGAAGTTTAACAACTTATTTGTTATTGAACATCGGTTGATCCTGACCACCTCAGAACAGCCAAATATCATAACAAGTCATTTCAAACTGTATTAAAGGAATAGTTCACCCAAAAATGAAAATTCATCATCATTTACTCACCCTCATGTTGTTCCGAACCTGTATAATTTCTTTCTTATGTTAAACACAAAAGAAGTTATTTTGAAGAACCAAACAATTGTTGGTCCCCATTGACATCCATAGTAGGGAAAGAAATACTATGGAAGTCAAAAGGGACCAACAACTGTTTGATTACCAGCATTCTTCAAAATATCTTCTTTTTATGTTCAACATAACAAATAAACTCATACAGGTTTGAAACGACATGAGGTGAGTAAATGATGACAAAATTTTCATTTTTGGGTGAACTATCCCTTTAAAGGCCTAATGCACAAACTGCATTAATCATTTGAAACCAAAAAACGAACGAACGTTTAAACAACATTTACTCAACACAGGACTAACGTGGGAACAAGCACGAGAAGAACTAAAAGATCTAGCATTTTCTTGTGCCAGTTTCTACCTTTAAAGGCCTGTTCACACCAAGAACGATAACTATAAAGATAAAGATATAGTTCTAAAAATCGTTCTCAATATTAAAGAATAGCAGAGTTCACACCACAGCTATAACAATAAAGCCACAGAGAAACTATATAGTTGGAATCACTTTCAGAATGATTTTTTCCAGCTGATGAATGATACAAACATTGACAGCCAATCAGAATCCATCCTGCTATCACGAGCTCGAGAATTTAAAGCGGCAGACGCATGTGCGATTATAATAAACAGACGATATCGTTCGCTGGTGTAGACGCTAATATCGTTATCTTTATAGTTATCGTTCTTAGTGTGAACAGGGTTTAAGTCATTACAAATAGTTTATGCTTGAGTAAATGTTGAATAAACGTTAAAGATTAACAGCTCATTTTATCAGTTATTGGCTGTTCCTGACAACCTCAAAGTGGCCAAATGTTGTAACAGCCATGTCAAATTATAAATTGCACCATATGACAACTAATCTGTAGCACGCAAGCGATTGTACATGTGTGTGAGTGGTATAAATCAAGGTTGAGGCCGAGTCTGAACATGCCAATTACACACAATAAATCAGCTATGAGCTCTCACAGTGAGCGAGGGAGTTATATGAGCTAGCATAACAGCGCTGAAAGCCTATTATGACAGACAACAAGCACTCTTGATGGACTTTCAGGGATTCGGCGGATCTGTGCATGTGCACTCACCTGAGGCTGCTGAGGGATATTTACAAAGCTGGGGTCTCTGGGGCCCACGCTGACAAAGCGATGAGCAGGAGACGTGCTCGGTGTGGAGTAGGCTGTGGTGAATTAAACACACACACACACACACACACAAAATGAATATCAATATTGTATCGGGAGCAGTACAGCTGTTGAGAGGAAGGCTTGATACGGACACTGCACATGTTTGATGGGAAATTCTATTCATTATGAAAAACACTGAAGATTAGCTTTCGCATGCTTGGGAAACCCGAGACACTTTACGTTCGGGATCAAGTGTTGAGTGTGTGTGACGGCAGGTGATGGGCCATAGTACTCACTTGGCGAGGTGGGGGAGTTACCGCCTCCCTCGGTGGAGGTGGAGGGAGGTTTGGAGTCTGGCACGGGCAGGGGCACGGGTCGCGCCATCGGGGGAGGCGGAGGAGGCGGCAACATGGGGGTGGGCAGGAACGGGTTGTGCACCTTCCCTTGACTGCTCCCGTTGGGCTGGATAGAAAGAGGACAGAAAAAACAGAAAAAAGCACCCTGAGTATCAACTTCTGGACACGTATGACCAGCGGGCACAACAGAAGTATTGCACACGTGCGCGTCAGGAGAATGTGCTCAGCAATTTTTCGCTGCTCCTAGCCATAAAAAAATCTGCTGCTGTGCACACTTCACTGTTCATAATCTATGACCCAAACTGCTCGCTGTCTCTCCTCCAGCTGTCAGGGCCACAGCAGTTTGGCCAGAGCTGGATCAAACTCTCAAAAGGATTGGGATTTCTATATCACATTTTCACATTTATAGTTTTGAGAATATATATACATATATATGTATACTCACACACACACATATATAAACACATATAGTGCTGCCAAATCGATGAATCGCGATTAACTAGGCGATTAATTTTTTCAGTTTAACGCGTTAAAAATATTTAACGCAATTAACGCAGGGGCGGGGCTAGGGTTGGCCACCCCACTCACAACTGCTGCTTCTGTCACTTTTTCTCTTGACAAGTGCAATTATTCAGTCGCAGAACGACTGAGAACGGGAAACGTTTCAGGCGCGCGCTCCACTTTACTTCAGCGCCAGGCGCGAGTCAAACGAGCGCAGAAACGGTACTGTGCTCGCAGCGCGTGCTCTTCAATTGCACACACAAAGGCACCGGCGCGCGCTGTAGCCTGTATCCTTTCATATCAAAACGTGAAATAAACTACGTGCGTTGAGAGAAAATATGATGCGTGTCAGATCCGCTTCACGTTCAGCAGCGGCAGCTCTTAAAGAAATAACAGCAAAAATAACCTAATAACCAGCTGCTGTGATTTCTATTAATCAAAGGACAAAGAAAAAAAGAGGAAAAAATTACTTTTATAGCTTTAAGGATTAATCTATATTTAATTTAGAATTTTGTGTTTCAATTTCTGTATATTTCTGCTGAAGGGCACAGGTAAATATGACATTTATTATAATGGGTTTATGTGAAGATTGTTTTAAGTTCACTTAAATTAGAAGTTATTTTTTAAAGTCTAATAAATTTTAAAATTGATATCTCTCAGTTATACTGTAATGTCGAATGGCTATAGTCAATGGTTAAATATTGGCCGGGGGGGGCAATTTTATAGAGAAATCAGTATTGGTATCATTGATACTGGTCTTCAGTCATAAAAAAAGATGCCATTAAACAAATATTAAAAAATATACTGTCTTTATGTTGTTTGTACATTAATTTGAAGATTGAATATGAAATTATTGCAATATAAAAGTATATTTAAAAACTTTAATGTTAGGTGGGATTAATCGCGATTAATTTCAGAAAAATGTGTGATTAATTAGTGCTGTCAATCGATAAAAAAAATTTACTAATATATTTATATACATAATATATATGTGTGGTGTCAAGTAATTTTTACTTTAAAGGGCTAAATGTTAAATATTGTTAACATACACATACATGTTTTTGATTTTGTTTTGAGACTTAAAAATTAACATTTATAATATATACATAATATTTATTTTTAATATTAAAATTTACATTATATGTTAATAAATACAATTAAATATATAATTAAATATATGTTGTATTTTAATGTGCAGTAATAAACGTCAGTACAGGGGGCGCTAGCGTCAGCTTCGCATGTCTACATTAACTAACTTCAACTACTTTAAGATACTAGATACTGTCTGCCATTACAGTAATTTACCTAAAAAAACTTACTATAAAAGAAGAGAGTTTTCTATAATGCCTGCAACAGTGCCCCTTGTGGCAGCATTGAGAATGCCCTGCAGAATGAACTGAATTTATTTAGGACCATGTGTAGCTAGAAATTTACATACTTATGTGGAGTAAGTAGGGTATAAGTGCTATTCTCATTTACGGTATAATCTTTCTATCCATCCTGTTGTACGTATGTTTCTAGCATCAACTGCACTGCACAAATGAGCAAAACAGAAAAAAATCACTACAAACATGACAATCCAGCCAACTAGTTGTCTATATGGATACAAAACATGATAAGAAAGTAGTAGGAGTGTGTATGTATGTACAAAAATGCTCCTTCTTACATTAAGGAAGCCCACCTGTCCAGCTTGCTGACCACTGTCAGGGCAGACAAGTTGGACAAACTCCTTGAGCGTCTCCTGGGGGTGGTAGCGGATGGCGTGGTGGGGGAAGTACGAGCCAGGCTGCTGGATGATTGGCGACGTCGGGAAATGAAGACTTGACGGCGTGGCATGAGGACTCGCTGCAAAGAGACAAACAGAGGAGCTTGGTCAGAAAACGACAGAGAGGAAGGATGGAGAAGAGGGACTCCATGAAGAAAAGATGTGGGGGTTGTGGTGGGTTTGTGCTTGGTTGGATTGCTCATGCAGAAATTAAGGCATATAGTTTTGGAACGACATGAGGGTGAAAAGATATTTTAAAGATGTTTCAACTTTTTTGTCCATATAATGAAAGTCAATGGGGTCCAAAACTACAACACTGGAGCAACATTGACTTTAACTGTAAGGATTAAAGGTTACTTTTGGGTTTCTCAGAAATAAAGGCATACAGTTTTGGAATGACATGAGGGTGGGAAGATATTTTGAAGATGTTTCAACTGTTTTTATTCATACAATGAATGTCAGTGGGGTCCAAAACAACAACATTAGAACAACATGTTTTTTGCAAGGACGAGAGGTTTCTTTTGGATTTCTCAGAAAGTACATCATACAGGTTTGGAACAACATATGGGTGAGTAAATAATGGACACTTTTCACATTTCCAGAGCTCTGAGAAGCAGAAGTCATCATAGTTGTGTAAACTTCTATAGTGGTGAACAAACTACAACAAATATATATATTTGCTTTCCCATTTGCACCAACAGCAAAACAAAAATCCATGATAGCATTTCTATGGCTTTCCAGAGGAGGAAAAAATATTGAGAAAACATGTTGGTCCCTCAGCTGTTGGATTAGAAATATTTGCTACAGCATTGTTAAACAGTTTCCTGTGATTTAATGCCAATGTAATAAAATACAAAGTATGGTATGTGCATTAAATGACATTTTTTTAAACTAAAAATATATAAAAACTTTGCTAGATTTACAATGCCAATATCTGTGGAAACACTTAAGAACAGGCTGTGAAATTTCTTAAAGCCATTCCGCCTTATTACACAGGCCATACTCTTATCCCACACTGCCATGTCGTTGTTCAAATCAAATTAAAAATGGCATCTACTCCAACTCAGAAGGTCCGTGACAGCACACACTCACACACAATGCATGCACCTGTTCGTAACAATGGGTAGGCACCTCAACAACCAGCTGTTCAGTCAACAACACTTGAAAACCGCACGAGCACCGACGGAGAGCAAAAGAGCGCAGTACTTGGTACCATAACGGGTGCCAGATCCTTCTTTCATCCAGCGTCATTACGACCGATGCGACTAATAAAATGTCTCGGTGACGCATCGGTCCTCGGCTCTCTCGCACCTTGCTGGCAGGCCTTTGGAGCAGTCTGGGACTGAGAGTCCTTTAATGGATCGAACCTTATCAAGTATTTAATTGTAACCGGAACAATCTAATTAGGCGGCTCTTAATAGAGGTAATATTCGGTTATTGGTTATTAGTATAATGCCTGGGATGTGCGGCAGCGCTGGGTCTTTAAGCCGTGATGTATCGCAGCGGAGTTAATAAGACTCCGCACTCACCCTCTCCAATCTCTCGCTCTCTTTCAGGAGAGATGGTAAGCTGATACTACATAAACATTGTTAAAACCACAGCCCCCTGCTGCAGTAATTCACTTAGCTCTGGCCTTGATTTATGGCTCTGTCAATAGAGGGTGACTGGAAACTCTGGACGCTGGGGCTGCGATGTAGCCATTGTATTTACAGTAATAATGGAATGGACGACTCCCTCTTGCCCTTCTTTTGGTGTCGTTCTCTGTCTTACCTTTCCCGATGCCGTCTTTTCACGGCCCGGCTCTTTCTGTTGGGGGTAGGACACAAACTTTTATGAAGGAGATACGAAGACATGCACGCGGTGTCTTTACCGTCCCTGGCGGATTGGATTAGCCTGAGGCGCTGCCGCAGAGACCGAACCCCGCTGAGACACACCCTTTACAAGGCTGAGTCAGGATTTGAGTGGACAACACTCTCACTTAGCACAAATGCTAACAAACACACACACACACATTCAGAACCAGCATACACAAAAACTGCCAGCAAAGTCATCTCGTCAACACAATTACCAATAAAAGTGTTCTTAAATTTTTAATTTTTTTTACTTTGTCAATAATAAGAGTTGAAAAATGTGCAAAAGAAAAAGAAAAAAAATGTCCACACACTGAAAATAAAGATCCAAAAGCGCAACAGTTTTAATTAATATTGATAAATATGTGAAGAGAATGTGCTAATACATCCATTTAACCCAGTGGTTCTCAACCCGCGGCCCGTCACAAATTCAAATGCGGCCCACCATGCTGAACACAATTTAAAAAAATTACTTTCAGTTTTACAATTCATTTTAGTTTTTACATTAATTTAAAAATGTACTAAACAAATATAAGCTATAATGTTTTTGTTATGTAAAATAATTTTGTTTTTCATATATTATTTTCAGACATTAGCAGACCTGTAGGCTACTCACGTAATTAACATTACGCATTTAACGAACACTTACAAGCGTGCACTTTGGCAGAATTCAATTTAAATAGTCATCAGCAGCCATTAGTTCGGTAAAATTGAGCATCAGAATGGACAAATTTGTTATTAAGGGAGAAAAACGAAATGTGGAAAATGCCAGTGAAGGAACACATACAAACAAGAATAGTGGCAGTATCAGCAGTGAAGGAGAGTGCTGGACTTTCGGCATCAACTTTCGGTTTGCCCCGCCACTTACTTGAAGATGTTCAGGCAAAAGGAAACACCCATACTACGCAGCAATCATCCTTAATTGCAGAAATGTGACAAAACATCTCTGGATAGAACCTCAGATTATTAAATTCGAAAGTGCTTTCCATATTTG
>NW_015665823.1:0-15477 GCF_001515625.1 Sinocyclocheilus rhinocerous | reverse complement strand
ATGACGTGACGTTTCACTCATAATTACGGCAGGCATAAAACAAACGAATATCATCAGCAAAAATTGAACTGATTTGAATGGCTTTACTGCAGAGCAATTACTATATGCAATGAAATATAAATGTCACTGTCATTTGATGCTGGATGTGGTGAATAAGCTGCCAGTGATCAAAAATTTGAATATGAAGTCATTGAAAATTATAGTTTTGAGAATATGGTTGAAATTATGAATATGAGGCAGATACTTCCAAGTGGTTTGCTGACCATGATATTACTGTGCTTGATTAGCCAGCCAACATGCCTGACCTGAACCCCATATGGAATCTATGGGATATTTTCAAGAGAAAGATGAGAAACAGTCGATCCAACAATACAGATGAGCTGAGGGCTCAATAGTGCCTCAGTTGTGCCACAGGCTGATCGCTTCCATGCCACACCTCACTGATGCTGGAGTTTGTGCTAAAGGAGCCCCGACCAAGTATTGAGTGCATAAATGAACATACTTTAAAGAACTTGAGCTTTTCTGTTTTGCAAATCCTTTTTTTTTTATTGATCTTAGGAAATATTCAAATATTCTGAGATACTGGATTTTTGACTTTCATGAGCTGTAAGCTCTAACCATCAAAATTAAAACAAAAAAACTTTTGAAATGTTTTACTTTGCCTCCTTTTCAGCACATCATTATCATTTCCATATTTGCTTTGGGAGGTATGTGTCCACTGGACCCCCCTAAGACTAACTTTTAGGGCCACCCACTACCTCTGCGGCCGGCCTATGCCTCTTTTGCCATCAGTCCCACCATTAAGTAATAGAAATATAGAGGTCAAACAGGTACTTCAAACTCTTTTAAATTACAGACCAGAGACCAGACTAAGGCTGCACCAGCACATTTCTTGGAGCAGATCTATCTATCTATCTATCTATCTTGTCTGTCTGTCTGTCCATCCATCCATCCATCCATCCATATTTTAATTTTCATCAACTGAAATGTTATTTTTGTTGACTAGAATCAGTAAAACGCACAAAAAAAAATTAACATGACATGACAAAATACTGGCTAAATTTAAATTATATTTTCATAAAAGAGTGCACCAAATGTAGCCAGAGCAGAACGTTTATTGCCCAGAGATGGCAATAAACGGCCTTTTCCATGAAATTCACGGATGCTAGCTGCAATCCAAGAGCTGACTTAATGAAACACTTGAGCAGCATATGGTTTCTGCTCAGTTATTCTAAGAAGTGGATCCAACTGGCATCGCCGCATCTATCTGGAGGCAACATGTTGAGACTGGACGGCTTTCGTGACGTTTCTCCTTGCCAAACAAAACAATTTTTCAAATATCGTCAATCATTCGCCCTTGCGAGGACAAATGCTTACCTGTTCTGCCTTTAAATCATCACAGAGTCGGTTCTCTAGAGCCAAACGAACCGTAGATCAGCGTTACAGGTTTGGTAACCAGCTTACGTCAGCTACAGCGAAACCTACCGTCTCAATTATGCAAATTGCCCCAGTCAATTAGTGAGGAGGAAAAAAACACTTTTTTTCTTCTTCACTCACTGACAGAATCTAAGTGTTGTGGAACGATAGCCAATTACTTAAATGGCTTGCTCCCTTGTCATGTTCTTATTCATTTAATGGTGGTTATTTGGACGGAAAATTGCAAGCAAACAAAGTTTGACCGTGTCTCGAGTTGCCAAAGCTGCTGGACGACATAATTCACTCTCAAGGCCTGTCAACTCTTCCGTCTTCAATGTTCCCCGTTCCGCTAAATGCAAGACACTGTCTCCTGCGCCTTAATATTCATGTAGCGCATGGGGAAAACCCCACTGATGTGCTAAAAGAGGCTTCATGAATTAAAAAGGGGTGGTGATGAGGCTAATACCAGAACACAAGCGTGAGAGCGAGAACAGAGGCTTCGAGAGCAGCCTTGTCTTCACTACAGACACCAGGAGATCATGGGAGCCCCAGGAGAAGAGTCTGATCCTTAGAAATGACTTCTCTTTGTGCTTTATTAACCAGCGGGCCGTTCTCACAAGTGTGGCGCCACCATGTTCAAGAATATGCGGCATCAAATTATGTTAACGGTCAAAGAGAATCTGGGGCACAAAACTCAGCCTTGTTGTGGCTAAATGTTTAAGCTCTGCACCATTAAACTTAGATGAAACATCACCATAGGTGTAAAGTAAATATATATAGAAGCCTCCGACTATGAGTAACAGCAGAAAAAAAATAGCAGACTATGTGAATAACTGACTAGACTTGAGCCATTGTTCAGGACAAATCTGTTACTCATGCATGTCAGGATTCAATACACACTAAAATTTCAAATGTTAAATTATTATAGTTTGTACTTGTTTCAATTATTTTATTATATATTATGTTTTATTCTTAATTTTTTTATTTTATATTATTATTACTTATAGTTATTTATTTTATTTTGTTCATTATTGATAATACACATTTTAATACATATTTATTTAATACAGTAATTTATATGTATAAATGTATTTAAATATTTACATATGTATATTCACATATTTAAATATACTAATTATTTTATTTCAATGTAAATGAAATTTAATAGAGTTCACCATATAGCAATAATACAGTTATATTAATATAGTTACGTGAGGCCAAAAAATTCTAAAACAAAGAAAAAAATTATAAAATATGTGTATGAACGTATTTAAATATTTACATAAGTATTTATATTCACATATTTAAATGTGCTAATTATTTTATTTCAGTGTAAATGAAATTTAATACAGTTGACCATGAAGCAATATTATAGTTATACAGTTACATTGATATAGTTACTTGAGGCCAAAAAAATTATAAAACAAAACAAAATTAATAATAATTAATAAATAAAGCCAACTGCTTTATTAAATTTAAATTTGTTTTTAAAAATTATATATTTCCTAATGTGTTCTGTAAATTTGTGTAGTCTGTAGTATTTGTTTTATTTAATTATAAATTATACCGTTTGTTTTATTATTTATTGTTTTAACATGTATTATTATTATTATGTATTGTTTTATTACTAATCATTAATAATAAATACTTATACCTATTTATTCAATTATTAACGACTAATATTTAAAAAAAAATTGCATACTATTTTAAACATAAGTATATTAATATACATAATTATTTTAATGGAAATGAAATATATGACAGTTACATGAGGCATGAATAAATGAATAGATAGATAGAAGTACCTGTTTGACCTCTATTTCTATTACTTAATGGTGTGACTGATGGCAAAAGAGGCATAGGCCAGCTGCAGAGGTAGTGGGTGGCCCTAAAAGTTAGTCTGAGGGGGGTCCAGTGGACACATACCTCCCAAAGCAAATATGGAAATGATAATGATGCGCTGAAAAGGAGGCAGACTCCAGCAGCTGGTTGAGCGCGGCTCCTCTGTTGCCATTGTGCCGCCACCCGCGCATAATAGAAAAGGCTCCGGATTAGTTCCACTTTGCAAATCGCGTTGGTTCACTGATCTTTTTTTTTTTTTTTGCTCTCCGCAACCTTTTTTCCCCACTGGCCCATTGCTGCCAACTTTCATTGAATGGTGGATTATCAAAATAATACCTAAGGTGATAATAAAGGCTTTTTTTGATGCAACAGGTCTCCACTTTACCCAGTTTGAATAAGGAGGGAAGAGCAAGTGTTACGAAGTGGCACGGTCAATTGAAAGGGAGGACAGATTTAGGCGTTTTAAATAATCTTTAATGGTTTTAGAAAAATAAGTTTTCCGGCCACCCCACCTAAACGAGTTTGACTAACGTCTCGAAAAAGAGGGAGGCCGTTTAAATCAATCATAGATTCATGGTGTTAGCTTTTAAGAAGTACTCTTAAAAGCCAAAACCAGGTGAGAAGCCTCGCCGCGTATGCATATTAAATTTATTTTGCGCCTCGCGTCCACGTGGGCATAAAATATTCACATGACAGCGATACCACTTCCAAGCGTGATTTAATACTAATAGCCTCACAAATTAAGTTGTGGTTTCTACTTCAACATATTCAAAGTAACTGATGCCGTTTGGCTTTACATCCAGCAAATGAAGAATATTAATAACAGAGAAAAAGCAAAAACAGGTAAATTTCCACACAAAACTTTACTTTTGCACAAAGGTTGTCAAACACTAGACAAAATGTGCTTTGAATATGCAATGGAAAACCACAAACAAGCCATTCAGGAGTTTATTTTCCTCACAATAACCACGTGAAGACAACAATATGTAGCCGCTCACTGCGCGTCTTTGGGTTTGATTAAAAACCGTCCTTATCTATGACAAAACCATTCACAGCCAGTGACAATACGGTCGTGATAACCTGATCCAGGCCTCTGTCTGATAAAGCCTCGTTCGCTGGGAAAACCAAGCCATGTGTAAGTCACACT
The DNA here is from genome assembly GCF_001515625.1 of Sinocyclocheilus rhinocerous. NCBI lineage: Eukaryota > Metazoa > Chordata > Actinopteri > Cypriniformes > Cyprinidae > Sinocyclocheilus > Sinocyclocheilus rhinocerous. Next base: position 11,072 of record NW_015665823.1, on the reverse strand, counting down.
CAGAGATCCTTTTAGATCCGATTTTACCTGCACTGCCTCAAGCCCAGTTCACACTGACAGCAAAAATACTGAGAAAACACTTAAACAAAACAAATCAAAATACACACAAAAACAAGATTATTTTTAACTAGCGCTTTTTAGTAAATCAAAAACATACAGCGCAACCAGTGTAGTCCAATTCACAAACAAATAATCATAAAAATACTATTACTGTAAGTGAATCAAAACCCGCAAACATCGCTTACTGAATTAACATTAGTTACTTTTAGTTACTTTACGTTAGTTACTTTAGTAAAAGTTACTTAAGTTACTTTAATAAATTATATAAGTTATCATTACTTTCCATGATGGAATATTATATAAAATAATTTAAGTCAGTAAGCAAATAAATAAATAAAGAAACAAACAAAAACAAATAAATAAATAGATATAATAAATCAAAAAAATCTTTGTGACCCAATTGAAGTACAATTTAAATTACATTGCTTATTGTGACAAGTATAATTATATTTATATTTATATATATATAAAAAGACGTTTTCCGGCCGCCCCACCTAACCGCATAAACCGGGTTTGACTAACGTGTTGAAAAAGAGGGAGGCACTTTAAATCAATCATAGATTCATGGATTTAGCTTTTAGGAAGTACTCTTAAAGAGGCGACAATCCTCGCCCCGTATGCATATGAAATCGCTGCCCATTTTGCGCCTAGTGTCCACATGGGCATAAAATATTCACATGACAGCGATACCACTTCCAAGCGTGATTTAATACTAATAGCCTCACAAATTAAGTTGTGGTTTCTACTTCAACATATTCAAAGTAACTGATGCCGTTTGGCTTTACATCCAGCAAATGAAGAATATTAATAACAGAGAAAAAGCAAAAACAGGTAAATTTCCACACAAAACTTTACTTTTGCACAAAGGTTGTCAAACACTAGACAAAATGTGCTTTGAATATGCAATGGAAAACCACAAACAAGCCATTCAGGAGTTTATTTTCCTCACAATAACCACGTGAAGACAACAATATGTAGCCGCTCACTGCGCGTCTTTGGGTTTGATTAAAAACCGTCCTTATCTATGACAAAACCATTCACAGCCAGTGACAATACGGTCGTGATAACCTGATCCAGGCCTCTGTCTGATAAAGCCTCGTTCGCTGGGAAAACCAAGCCATGTGTAAGTCACACTCAGAGATCCTTTTAGATCCGATTTTACCTGCACTGCCTCAAGCCCAGTTCACACTGACAGCAAAAATACTGAGAAAACACTTAAACAAAACAAATCAAAATACACACAAAAACAAGATTATTTTTAACTAGCGCTTTTTAGTAAATCAAAAACATACAGCGCAACCAGTGTAGTCCAATTCACAAACAAATAATCATAAAAATACTATTACTGTAAGTGAATCAAAACCCGCAAACATCGCTTACTGAATTAACATTAGTTACTTTTAGTTACTTTACGTTAGTTACTTTAGTAAAAGTTACTTAAGTTACTTTAATAAATTATATAAGTTATCATTACTTTCCATGATGGAATATTATATAAAATAATTTAAGTCAGTAAGCAAATAAATAAATAAAGAAACAAACAAAAACAAATAAATAAATAGATATAATAAATCAAAAAAATCTTTGTGACCCAATTGAAGTACAATTTAAATTACATTGCTTATTGTGACAAGTATAATTATATTTATATTTATATATATATATATATGTATATATAATAAATATGTGAGCTTCATGTAATTTTTTTTATAATTACACATTAATAAAATACTAGTTTTAGGCAAGAAATACATTTAAAAGTTTACTTAAAACTTCACAGAGTAGTTTTTGGTTGTGCTGATTATAAAATTCAAATAAATTAATTAATTAAATTAATTAAACGGCAATTGAACCTCCAATTTTGGGCTTTGTTGCTCATTTTTAAAATGAATCATTTTGTAATGTTTCTAGGATCGCTGTATAATTTACAGCATTAGCTCAGAGACATTGTAATTGAAATATACCGAAATGAATCGGAATTGAATCCGAATCTAACTGAATCAGAACTGAATTTAAACTGAATCAGAATCTAATGAGAATCAAATCGAATCAAGAGCTTGTGAATAAAAAAAAAAATCCCAGTCCATATCCACATTGTGTTCCTTATCATTTGCATAAAGCTAAACTCTACTCAAATTGGTTGCATCTCCAACTTGTAAAAACGACTGGATGCTTTGACGCTACAAATCGCTGTCAGTGTGAACGCCCCTTCATACAGAGTCCGTTCAGACTTCAGGTTCCTGCTCGTCCGGTCTAGTGTTACAAGGTGACAGTGTGGGGTGTGAAGGAAACTGGGATTTGAAGGATTGTGGGAGAACTGCTGGCTGGGATAAGGAGCTTGGGGAAGAAAGAGTGGTGCAGTTGGAGGAGGGTGGGGTGTTGGGACCTCACCTCTGGGTCCTGTAATGACAGGTCGATGATGGTGTGTGAATGCCGTTCGAGGGGAAGCGGTCTGCGAAGGCACAAGGCTGCTGAAACCAGACTTCTCTGACTTCTTTAATGTGGTAGGCGATGGCATCCCTGGCAAGAATGATTGATAAGTGCAATTTAATAACGCAAGGTCATGGAGATACAGGCTGGCGCAAAGGAGAGAGAGTGGATAGGAGGGTTGGTGTGGTTTGTTTGGGTGGGTGGGTGAGTGGAAGGGGGTCAAGACAGCAGGGGAGACTGTGAGGCCCAGCGGGTGGCACAGGATACACTACATGGGGCCGAACGATGACTCTCTCCCAGTGCAGCGCAAGATCACATGAGTATGTAGTGTACTGATGTCTTGATGTCAACAGACATGCGCACTAGGCATGACCTTTCTCAAAATAAAAGTAAGTGTTATTCATCTTCTGTGTAAGTTTGTGCATGTAAAAACAAGTCCAATCAGACTTTCGAGGGCGAGCTTAAAGGAATATTCCGGGTTCAGTACAAGCTTATTTGATAGCATAGTATAGTATTGATCACCACTAAAAAATGATTTCCAGTTGTCCCTTGTTTTCAAAAATCTGGGCTACAGTGAGGCACTTATATTGGAAGTAAATGGGGCCAAATTGTAATTAAGATACTCAATGTATAGAGATGTAAACAATGTGACAATTTGTTAAACCCATAAAACACAGGTAAAAATTATTGAAAGAGCTTTAGAGCTCAAATAATAAACTAGTTTTAACAGATGAAGTAATGTGGGTGCATTTTTTTTTGTTTTAATGAAAACAAGAGACGAGTCGAAATATTTCTTGTGGTAATCAACATTACGCCACAAATGCTATCAGTTGAATACAGAACCCCTAAAGAGGCATGGTGATGTGGAAAAAATATACTTGCATTGTTATGCTTTTGTGTTCTCTCACAAAACCTTTGCGTTCCCCCTGAGAAACTTTGAGGTAACTCGCAAAACATTTGTGTTCTGTGAGAAACTTTGCATTTGCTTGAAAACTTTGCCATTTTCCCAAGAAACTTTGCGTTCGCTCGCAAAACTTTGCCATTTTCCCAAGAAACTTTGTGTTCGCTCGCAAAACTTTTGCGTCCCCCCAAGAAACTTTGCGTTCGCTCGCAAAACTTTGCCATTTTCCCAAGAAACTTTGTGTTCGCTCGCAAAACTTTTGCGTCCCCCCAAGAAACTTTGCGTTCGCTCGCAAAACTTTGCCATTTTCCCAAGAAACTTTGTGTTCGCTCGCAAAACTTTTGCGTCCCCCCAAGAAACTTTGCGTTCGCTCGCAAAACTTTGCCATTTTCCCAAGAAACTTTGTGTTCACTCGCTAAACTTTTGCGTCCCCCCAAGAAACTTTGCATTCGCTCGCAAAACTTTGCCATTTTCCCAAGAAACTTTGTGTTCGCTCGCAAAACTTTGCCGTTTCCCCGAGAAACTTTTTATTTGTTTGCAAAGCTTTGCCATTTCCCCGAGAAACTGTGCTCACTCACAAAATGTTTGCATTCTCCCATGAAACATTGCGCTCGCTTGCAAAACTTTTGCGTTCCCCAAGAAACTTTGCGGTCGCTCGCAAAACGTTGCCATTTCCCCAAGAAACTACATTTGTTCGCAAAAATTTGCCATTTCCCAGAGAAACTTTGTGTTCGCTCACAAAACTTTGCCGTTTCCCAGAGAAACTTTGTGCTCGCTCACAAAACTTTGCCGTTTCCCAGAGAAACTTTATGCTCACTCGCAAAACTTTTGCGTCCTTCCATGAAACACTGCGTGTGCTTGCAAAACTTTGCCTTTTCCCCAAGAAACTGCATTTGTTCACACAACTTTGCCGTTTCCCAGAGAAACTTTATAATTATATATAAATATAATTTTTCTTTCCCTGTCATTTTTTTTTTCATCACCATGTCCCCCTTAGGGGCTGTGTAGTTCAGCGTAGCTCTGAACCCGTGATATTCCTTTAAAGGACTAAAAGTTTTTCAGTTGGTTCAAATTAGTGGCGATGAGTGCAAGGTTAGTTGTTAATGGTAAAAATGGCGCCTAAAAATGAAAAAAAAGAAGAAAAAAAAAACCATAAGGCCATTTTTAAAGTATCTTATGCACCTTACCCGTGGGCTAGTGGGATGAAATGACGTAGCGATGAGGGAAACAGGATGTGGTGGAGAAAAAGAAAGAGAAAGCTGAACAGACATGGAGGGAAGAGGAGTTAGGGATGCAAAGCACACAGTATTCACATTCACAGTCTGCCAGGCGGCTGTGCTTTGGCAGGGGTTAATGCGAGCAACAGTTCAGATGCACAGGCTAACATGAGCTAACTGAGAATGACTGAAGTCTGTTAGTGCATGCTCAGCCACGTTAGTTCAAATCCTCCCTCCGGCATTAGTGCTCCCATTCTGCCTCACTTCACTCTACCTCTCGCTCCGGGGTAAAAATAGACAGACGTGAGGGAAACCCATGGCCGATTAGCCGCTTGAGGTTAGGAATGCAAATTGATAAGAATGAACTGCAAATAGAAGGGGCAATTAGGAGGCACCGCTGGCCCATTTGTCATCCGGTCAAAGCGTTTAGTCCATTCTTCTGCACTGGGACAGGATATAAGCGCTGGTCTTATGTCTTATTTCTCCCTGAGAGCAGTCCACTCACACCCCCACCACCCCCGGAGGAACAAGTTCATCCAGACGCTAGTTAATGACTTTAACCGGTGCAATTCAATCATGTGTGGCTAAAGCTGTATTAATGGTTTTAGCTGGCGGCCCTCATTCTCCTCGCTCTGTCCACACATCTCATTCTGATTACATAGCAGCACTGGTGTGTGGGACGCCCCCCACAGCCTCCGATCCTATACGGAGGCCATCGCACTTATTATGAGCCAATTATAGTTAAATAAGTCTATCTAGAGAGATTTTACATCAAATATTCTGTTTATACAGTGTATTTGATGGTGCATGTTTTTAAGTATGGCATTTCATTCCAGAATTATGAAATTGCAAAATTGTTATGTTTAAATGTTTATTGAGCAGTTTAAAATTTAATACTCATTCACTTGCTAGTGCCCACCAGATTTACACTTTCTCAATGAGAAATATATATAAAAAAATTATATAATATTTACAATATATAAAAAATTTATATAAATTTGAAGGATGAAAAAAAGAGATTTGAGGGACAGACACTCCAAATATTATTATTTATACTAATTGTTATTAATATTAATGATATTTATATTATTTAGTATATTCTGTTCTGCATTATTATTATTATTATTATTTTTTACATTTTAAATATTGCAGCACAGAATATCCTTAATATTCATAATGTTAATATTTATTAATAAAATATTTTGTGATATTTTCCCATTTTAAATAATAACAATAATAATAATAATAATTTAATTATTTTTAAATGATTATTATCATTAAATATTAAACATTAAAATATTGCTGCATAGAATTTCCTAAATAAAACAATATCAATGTTAATATTAAAAATATTGTTTGAGTGCCTTTCCCATTAATAATACAAACAAAAAATGTATAATAATATTAAATTTAATAATAATAATAATAACCACACACAGCTCAAGGTGTTCCACTATCAACAAGATATATTGCAGTTATCTGCTTTATATCTAACTTGTTTTTATATATGGGGAGGTAAAATGTGCAGGTGAATGTGTTTTGGTGCATTTCTGTGTGCGTGTGAGTGATTAGAAGTCATCCTTGGTTTCTCCAGCCCTCGCAGACTCCTTCCCCTTTCAGGCGCAAGAAAGAGAGAGAAAACAAGATGGAAAGACAGCATCTCTTCCCAGCATCAATGACCATTAGAGATTGGATTTGATTTTTAAAAGGGTCACTTCAGGTCACGGAAAGTTCAACGAAGAGGTCAATGAAACCAGGAAGAGATGGTTGCTACTTCAATACGAATATGATAAGAGATTTTAAGGAAGAAGCCATTAAGCACATTTAGCACAGCTTACCAATATTTTCCAGTCTTCATTCATCACACACACACACACACACACACACACACCGAGTGCAAAAATTCCCCATTCAGCTGTTCTCATTTTCTCCTCACACTCACAAGTTCAGCACAGAATGCTTCAGAAGATCAATTTCAATGAGTCAAATGATTTCAATTTCTGACAGCGGTGGAAGACAGAGCGGAGTGGAAACATACGGTGTCATTGGGACGGACTCATCAGATGAACGTGGAGCCCAGAGTAACCCAAACACTACTCACCCGAGACCATGACATAGACGAGAGAGAGTCGATGACAGAATAAACAGACAGAAAGTAGTGGAAAAGGGAAGGGAGCGACGGATAATAGGATGAGCAGACAAACATGGAGTTAAGTCACACACATACACTCACTCACTGTCACAGGCTGCTGGAAAGCATCAAAAGAACATTAGCTATCGCAATATTAGCTATCGCTAATACTTCTTATCAACACTTTAGACATTAACTTATCAATATTTTACCTTATTTAAAGTCACACTGATTGCCTGTCTAGTTAAGGCAAATCATTCAAGTTTAGCACCAAATTTGGCTACATTAGCAATTAGCTTGTCACGCGAGAATTATATTTTTTTAGTGCTAATTTTGACTTTTTTATATTTTTGCTTATCTGGTCACTTTCACTGCCTGTCCATCATTTTGCATGTTCAGATGGCAGTTAAAGTCAATTGATTAAGTTTAACACCAAATTCAATTTCATTAGCAGTTAGCTTGTTGCGCAAGAATGCTATTCTGTTAGCGTTAATTTTGACTTATCAATATTTTAGTTAATCTGAAGTCACTTTGATTGCCCGTCCATCATTTTTTCATGTTCACAGGGCAGTTGAAACCAGTTGTTCAAGTTTAGCACAAAATTCAACATCATTAGCAGTTAGCTTGTCGCGAAAGAATGCAATTTTGTTAGCGTTCATTTTGACTTACTGATATTTTAGTTCATCTGAAGTCACTTTGATTGCCTGTCCATACTTTTTTCATGTTCACAGGGCAGTTGAAACCAGTTGTTCAAGTTTAACACCAAATTCAATATCGTTAGCTTGTCGCTAAATTCACTTTCATTATCAGGTAGCTTGTTGTCAGAATGCTATTTTGTTAGCGTTTGTTTTAATTAATCTCAGGTAACGTGTTGCTGGCCTCTTGCTCCATCTTTCATAAGTTTCAACAGTTTTTTGTAGGGCGGAGTTTTGGAGAAAGGGGCGTGTCTTAATTCATGTGGTTTTGTGGAAGTACGAGAATGATTAACATACTTATTAAACTATTATTGCAAAATTTGAGAAGAAATAATTTAAATTGAAATATGATATGATAATTTGCAACATTCAGCCCTAGATAGCTAGTTTGTTGCTGGTCTAAGGTGGTCTACCAAACCTATCTAGCCTGACCAACATGGTCTACCAGGTCAAAATGAGGTCCATCAGCCAATGGTCCATCTGGACCAACTAATGACCACGTTTGGACCAGCTAGACACCATATAGGAAGCTGCGTTCTTCGATTGAGCTCTGGATGTGGTTCTGAGGGGGAACATTTTGGTGCCTGTAGAGTGGGGAAGTCCAAAGAGAAAACAGAATGAAACCTGTGGGCTGGCGGACAGTTGGCTTTGATTGTGTGTGTGCAAGTGTCTGTGTTTGCTATGGACGGGGTCTGATGTCTCCGAGTGAGTAATGAACACTTGAAAAGGTTCTGTCAGTTGGAATCAAAGCCCGGCCGTAGTCAGCACTTTCCCTTCCGAGGCGTTATTACACGCTGGGTACCGGTCCTGGCCCGATTCTCCTCTTCCCTCCCTTCCTGAAGTCTGAGAAATTGACAAAACCCAGACGGGCAAGGAGGCAATTCTGTATTGAGTGCGTCTCTCTGCTGCTCTCCATCACTCTCGTCCAGTAGCGCTCCCTCCGTCCCCTCTGGCACATCAATCAGTGCTGGCCCGGCTGAAGTCGGCAGTGAATCTACCCAAACTACTCTCAACACACACTTACTACAATTTACAGGTGGACTATTAATTATTCAAAATATAGATATAATTACTGCTGTCTTAATTGTTCTTTTATGATGCAAGTAATTACCACACAGAAACTAAAGACACAAAGTTCTGTTAATCTCAATGTTCTACCTTAATCTTTTTCCGCCCTTACAATAAGTTTAATTTTTGAAAAATGCTATATAAATTTTATAATTTGAGTCGATTTTAAAGGGGTCATATGATGCCTTTTTAAAGATCCCGCCTCTCTCAAACGCTTTGTTTTCTACAAAGTCCCTCCTTCCGACAAGCGCAGTCTGCTCTGATTGGCCAGCTGACCCAGTGCATTGTGATTGGCCGAACACCACAAGCACTTGTCGGAAATGTAACGCCCCTTACCATAATCTCGAGCTTCATCTTTCAAAATAAATGTAAAGACAGAGCCCGAAAGGGGAACAGAGTCGCGTGACAGACACAGTGATGAAGCTTGTATGTGTTTGTGATGTGAGCCCCTCTCTCGCTCTCTCTCTCTCTCGCGCGCGCGCTCTCTCTCGCTCTCTCTCTCTCGCGCGCTCTCTCTCTCTCTCTCGCGCTCTCTCTAACTCTCTCTCTCTCTCGCGCTCTCTCTAACTCTCTCTCTCTCTTGCGCTCGCTCTCTCGCGCTCTCTCTCTCTCACACACACACACACACGCGCGCGCACACACACACACGATGCGCAAAACTCCGCATTTGAACAGTCAATAGCAAATACTTAAACTAATAACAAAACAGTAGCTGATTCAGAAGCGCCAGATTGTCCATAGCAAAGTCAGAAATACCTCCTCTCCTAGGTTCACGAAACGGTCATCCATAAAATGCATTGCTGTTCTGTTGTAAGTAATCTTAAAGATTCCTAAATGCATCTACTTTCGGAAGGCCAAATAAAGTGCGTTTGCTTTCGCCTAGAAACACACAGCGTCTCCCTGACATGGCTGCTTCAACACTAACTGCGGTTACTGAAACCACGCCTTCTTTCTTTGCGTGAACATTTGGGCCGCATTATGCAAATATTTCCACATAGTGAGGTAGATATGTGGGGGCGTGTTAGAACGAGCCGTTTTAGGGGGCGTGGCAGAGTCTTAACTTTGATAAAGAATATCTCTTTGGTTTTGAGACTTTAGTCTTTGCAACTTCAGGGATCTTATCTATGCACAATCAGCTTGTAACACTCCAAAGAGAAAGGAAAACTTGAAATCGCATCATATGACCCCTCTCACCTCACATTCTTACAATGAAAGAATGTTCCCTTATGTTTTTGACATTTAAAATATATATGATGTATACTTTTCATATATATATATATATATATATACACATAATATTAACATCATAAATTATGTTACATTATATATTAACTATAGTGAAACATTTTAGTTATATATATATATTTCATTTAATTATACATATATATTTTGTATTATTTTATATATTTTTTATCACTATATATATACACACATATATATATAACATTTTAATATTCAACATTTATTTTAATTAAATGTACATATTTTAACTATTTTAATCACATTGTTAACTGCCAAAAAGTATTAAGACTTCAATAAGTCTTAATTAATTTTTTGATGTTAAATAATACAGTTTATTAAAAATATTTATTAAAGTGATTTTAGATTTTAGAAAATAAATAAATAAAAATACAAATTTTAGAATGGCTTGTAAATGTTTATTTTTCGAGTAGGTGGTGAGAGGTCATAGGAGTATGACTGTGGTTCTCTCTCTGTGCTGACACTCGGTTACGTGCGGTGAGCAGAATGAGGGGTAGACGTCACCCCGTAGCCCCTACAGCGGCCTATCACCTGACACCCGCTACCTAAGCCATGACAAGCACGCTGCTGCCGTGGACATACTTTCGAAAGGCTGGTTAATTTTAAACACATAGCGAAGGTCTCCGCTATCAAATAAAGATAGGAGTGGCCCACACACACACATATATAAACACAAACACACATCCAACACACTCGGGGGAGATTCATGGAAAGGGACACTAATCAAACAGATGGCAGGCATAACAAGAGCTCGAGATGTCACAGTTGTTTTGTCGTTCAACACCACTGCTGAAAAATGGATGAAAGTCGCTGATTGGACGAGAAATGTGATCCTGTCATGGGCAAGCAAGTGATCGGGAGGTCAAATCGCACTCACTTTCTCTCTCACCCTCTTCGTTTACTCACACATTCCCTCTCACATTCGAGCAAACACTCACTGGAACAGACTCTCACTTGCTTGGTGCCGATGCAACTGTGAAAAGCACTTAATAGTGAGACACAGCTCCAAATCAACAGCACCCCTCCGTATTCCCTATTTATATTGCCTTTTTCCACCTTTAAATATATTAGGGATGTGCCAGAAATGTGGACTAGTCAACTAATCATCCAATAACCAAGTATTTGAGTAGTGAGCTAAATTAAGTGAGTTAATCTAGAATCTTTTTTATGTTTTAGCTTTAATATACAGTGCAAGTGATTTAAAGTGGATGAATTTAGAGGTTAGTTATTTATTTATATAAAAATAAATATATAAAAAGTTAAAATAATATAAAATAATATATGTACAAAATACAAAATAATATTATAAA
>NW_015665822.1:0-1347 GCF_001515625.1 Sinocyclocheilus rhinocerous | reverse complement strand
GGTTATATTTAACCCAGCATTTTTTTGAGTGTGTTTGTTGTTGTAGTTATTTAATTATTGCACTGCTACTGACAGGGTATTTCCCTTTACCGGCATAATAAAAATAAACATTCACAATCTCACTCCAAATTAATACATATTTTATGAAAATTATTATATAGGATTTAATTATCTTACAATGACTGAGATATTTTATTTTCTATATTGTTTCTTTACTTTCTTAAGCAAAACATTTTGTTTATGAGTTTATGTAAAGTACCATTTTGACGAATTTACTAATTATAGTATGTAAATTCAGCAGTCCATTTTTTTTCTGAATAATGACTACTGTCCACAGTAAGTACAGTACAGTATTGACTTATGCTGTATTACTCACCGTTCGTCCAGAAATCCTACGTATCACACAGAACAGAGGTTGTGTTCTGTTCTGTCTCGTCTCATCTATAATCTTTCCAACTAAGCCAATTAAAATAATTTAAACTAAAGCATGTATTTATATATCACATTATCCCTTAATCAATCAAGTTTATTTGAAAAGGATATGATAATTCGCTTAAACTTACCATTGTTCTAGGTTTGTGCCAGCTCTGTTCTCTTTCAATACAGCTGTGAACAGGAGGAACTGTGAACAGGAGGAACTGACAACACAAGTGCTGTCCCAGCATCACAGGAACAACTGCTGTGGGACAGTAATACAGGGAGGGAGTCATTTTACAGTCTGTGAAGATAATTAAACTATAACAAAAGTCATGTATTAATATTCAATTTAAATATTTGTTAAATATTTAAGTAGCAATTTAATTAGATTAGATTAAATATGATTTAATATTTAAATATTCTATTTACATACCCATATAGGCTACTGTAAGGAGTACTATACCCAAATTTAAAATCTTAAGCTCTACGAACCTTTTTATACGGAATAGTTTCATTATGCCTGTCTTTGTACAGAAACCTCAAAAATGGTTGTATAAAATGCGTGTTCCCAACAATACAGCTATAACTTAAGAACAAGCATGTTCCCAATAATGACCAGGTAGCTTAAGAACGAGCACAGCTTTTAGAACAAGCATGTTCCAATAACAACCAGATAGCTCTGGGACAAACGTGTTCCTGACAATACAACTATAACTTAACAAGCATGTTCCCACTTAAGAACATGCATGTTTCCAATACGACTAGACAGAACAAGCGTGTCTGATACAGGAACAGAATCAACGCTGAACTGACGGCTGCATCCGAAACTGGAAAATGCTGCCTTCGCAGGACACATTTCAAGGTAGGAAGGCATCGAGACATGTTGAATCCAAAATTAGCTTCAATTCCTGCCTCCTGAGATACCTCATC
>NW_015665821.1:0-3496 GCF_001515625.1 Sinocyclocheilus rhinocerous | reverse complement strand
GCAGCCGTCACCACCGCTGTGTCCTTCAGCAAGGCTCTTTACTCCCGGTGGCTGCTGGGGGGGGGGTCCCTGTAATAAGAGCACTGTAAGTCACTTCGGATAAAAGTGTCTAATAAATGTAAATGTGATTTTTGTAAATCCTTTTTTGTGTCTTGGGCACAAACGCTCAATAAAGCTGCTTATTTCTTAAAGTTCATTTCTTCAAGGTACTGCTATAATATAAATGCTTACATATATTTCATACAGTTTCTATTTGGGGGGTTTAAAGGGTTAGATCAATTAAATTCAAACCACCATTATTATAGGAATTTAATATGACTGATTTTCTTATAAAATGAGTTGTGTTTTTCCATAAAAATTGTATTAAGACCTCATTAATTATTTTACATGTGGGCTTATCCACAAAGAGAGATTGAGCTGTTTCCGTTTATGTATATAGCATTTTAACCATTCTACAGAACGAGTCGCCAAAGCCAACATTTTCAAGAGCCTGAAATAAACATGCATGTTCCAGTGTATCAAAAGCTTTGTGATAATCTAAAAAGGAAAATGAAGCCATCACTATTAATATAATCTGAATAGTCCATCATGTCTAATACTAGCCGTGTGTTATTAGAAATATGTATTTTCTGCATGAACCCTGACTGTGTTTCGTCAATGACATATTTTAATCTTTTTGCCAAAACTGAAGCTAATATTTTATAATCATTGTTCAGCAGTGTGATTGGACGCCAACTATCTGTTTATCAAATACAGAAGTGTGGATGTTTTTGTAAAAGGCTGTGACAATATTAGATATCTGTGCAATTTGATACTGAGAGCAGTCAGTAGAGGAACATATTGATAAAATATTAATAGAGTTATGGTTAGTGTGGAGAGCTTCGTTGCTTCTAGGAGGAAATCTGTCCTGTGTGTCATCTAAACATTCATTAAAATCGCTGCCTAAAATTAGAAAAGAGCCTGAGGATTTATTACGCACTTCTGTCAAATTACAAGTAATCTGAGAAAATAATATTGTGTTAGCAGAAAGATAATTACATGCATATAAATTGCAGATAATAAAGATAGAGTTTTCTTGCTTTAGTGACACAATGATCGATCTGCCTTTACTAGAAGATATTACCTCCAGAATTTGCCCGTTAAATTTGAGCAATAGAATTGAAACCCCAGCAGAATTATTAGAACCCATGGCTACAATAAATTACATTTCCCCACTGATTCTTCCAGAATTTAACATCCAGCTCACAAGAGTGTGTTTCCTGAAGAAAAGTTCAATCAGTTTCGCAGCTTTTACAAAATAAAAAATGGCTTTCCTCTTTATCATATCATGCACACCAACATTCAAAGACATAACAGAAAGTGAACTGAACTCGAAATCCATGACAAATAAAGAAAGACAAAAAAAAGAAGGAATAAAGTAACAACATAGCTGAAAACTCTCCTGCCTTTGTTCATCATAAAATCTGTAATCATACTTACTTCAATAACTACATCTAACATTAGTTACTGGGTAAATATTTTAACTGTAGGGGGCTCCAAAGTTTAACTCCATAGTTGCTTGAAGCTCATTCTGAGCGTGTTTATCAGATGTGTATTTGTGTATTATGTATTTTCTCCAGTATAATACTTCTTCAGTGAGCAGGGCTGGTTGCTGGTGCACTATAGGAGAGATCGTGAAAAAGGGCTCAACAGGTGTAAAAACTGAAGTTAGCATCACCCAGGTTCCCTCAACAAACACCTAGTAGAGTTTTACCATTGACTGATATATTACACTGATTAATTGACTGATTACATGTTTTGTTCATCAAGGTAACCTTTGTAAACACAACTTCTATGAATTCTGAAGCCTAAATTAGAAATGCTAAAACATTAACAACAGTATTTTCGCACAACTTCGATTTGACTAATATTAAGCTTTCCACTGAGATTGTTGTATTAAACTATAACACAGATGACTAAATTACTTTTAAACGCCTGGTATAAACATTTGCATATTGGGTTTTGACTGAGTTGCAGGTGTGCTGGCCAGTGTGAGAAATATAGACAGTTTCCTTAAAGATTTGATTGACAGTTTGGTTTTTTCCACTGTATAAAAAAAACAAACCATTAATTTAGCAGGTACAAGTCTCAGTTTTTATGTTAAGGTCAGCTGACAAATGTGACTTGGAGTGCAATTTTAAAGTCAAATCAACTAAATTAAACTAATAAAAAGATAGTCCTGTACAGTTTTGTATATATATATATATATTAAATTCAGGACTAAATTCTTCTCCTGAAAGAATTTCTTCAATGATTTTATCTGTCTGCATCACCATGCTTTAAATTTCTTTCCTGTTCAAATGTTTACCCGGACTGCTTTTCCCCCCAATCATTTTATAATTGAAATATTTGCATGTTTCATGTGACGTGTAGCAAATAAAATCATGCACAATATATTCTTGGGGCAGCTGTGAAGTCAGTCTAGAAAACACAGCACAGAGATTCACACACATCCAGAGAGACTGGACATTCACTCTTCAGGTGATAAACTCTTCTTTTAGATTAAATTTCTTGTTTTAAACTGAACTGAACAGACACTGAGGAGATGAGTAACTCTACAATGAACTTCACCTCACCTGAAACATCTACAAGCTCCACAACTCTATCTATTGGGCTGACAGACTGTCTGGAAATCTGTGTGTACAGCATCAATTTCATGGTTGGTTTTCCGACACACTGCTATGTTGCATGGCTCATCGTCACAGGAACCGGAAGTGGAGTTACATCAGAGTTCTTCAACCTCAACCTCTCCGTCTGTGAGATCGGTATCTGTCTGAATTGTTTGTTTTTTCTCATTTTTTTTATTTCAAGCATCACAGAATTACCACTGTTTTTACTAGGACTAGTCTTCGCTGGCCGTCCTCTGTTTCAGTCTCTGATGTGTGTGGAGCGTTACCTGGCAGTGCTTCATCCTGTAACCTTCCTGAAGCACAAACCTCTCAGATATCGAGTGATCTGCTGCACTGTGGTCTGGATCAGCACTCTTGGCTCCTGATAAGAACATACACAGTTCTTATCATTTAACTCCATCCAGTTGTTTTGTCTTGTGGCTGTTCTCAGAGCTCTGAAGCAGTCAGGACCAGGAGAGAGAAAGAGAGGATGAATAGCACAGGAAGAGAAGAGCGTTTTTAATTATTTTAATAAATACAATCAACTGAGGTCTTAGAACAAACTAAATAACCTCATATAATCTCATATAATAATCTTGAACTAGATAACTACTTTTTAAACATGACCAAAAAAAGTCTTTATAAAAATATGCCAACAATGACTGGCAAAATGTAAAGACTGTAAATGTGAACAAAGATAATAATCAGTACTAACAAAACGCCGTTCATGTCGAGGGTCTTGAACACGTTTTTTCATTTTTCAGATTTCAATATTAAATTAAAAAACCAACGATCGGAAGATACCCTAATCCGTGTATCATTCGATCATTCGTTTTTTGATTTAATAT
>NW_015665820.1:0-812 GCF_001515625.1 Sinocyclocheilus rhinocerous | reverse complement strand
TCCTCGCGCTTTGGACTTTGAACCCTGGTTAACAAGCAGATCCGCGGCGATTTTGTGCAGCACTGTCAGAATACATGCAATGCATGCGTGTATTAGAAAACATAACGTTCTGCAGTTTATTTACTAATTTTTTAAGGCCATTTCGCAAACAGTCTCTTGCTTTCGGTGCTTTTTATGATTTTTGCGTCTTTCTCCGACAGTTTTAAATGCTTCCACACTGCTGACATGTGTGCTGCATTATAAAGAGTGCGCGCCTCTCACTCTTCGCTGGTTGCTATTTGATCACGTCATATCATTGTTCAGTACAATTTATTCGGTCTTTCCGCTTATTCACAAACACCTAAAGAGCTTTTTTTTGCTATTTTTGCCGAATAATTTTGGTTGCCGACAGGGGCGTGTCTAGAGCATTTTAAAAGGGGGGGCCAATCTGGGTCACTACCTCAAAGGAGGGTGGCCACGACGGAACACCCTCAGTGATTATTTCTGGAACCTCATTGATACACTTTTGTTGTATAACTATATACAAAAACAACAAAATACAAATGCGCTAAATAAAATAATTTAATAAATGCATATTTACAATTTAAGCACTTAACTAAAATAAGTATTAATAAAATAAATAACTAGAAAAGGCTGACTATATTCAGCTTGCTTCCATTTAGTGAGAAAAGTCTACTTTTAACCTGAATTAGAAAAAAAAAGCTCCTCTGGTCTTCAGTGATGCGAGGACAACGTTTGAGTGTACACGTTGAGTGTATATCTGTGTGAGTGTTACAGAGGAGGCTCCCGTACCGCCTCCTCCGCACCACCAG
>NW_015665819.1:1412-1545 GCF_001515625.1 Sinocyclocheilus rhinocerous | reverse complement strand
TTGAGCCGCCAAAGGAACGTGCTGGGCCCTCTTTAAAGAGCGTACTAACGGTATCCTTCGGTGCTCCTTCCGACGACCGGATGTCGATCACTGCATCAGAGGGAGAGCTCTCTGGAGAAGAAGATTCGCCTGT
>NW_015665819.1:400-1357 GCF_001515625.1 Sinocyclocheilus rhinocerous | reverse complement strand
CCCTCCGGGATGGTGGCAAAGCCTGAATCGGATCCGGAGATGACAGCTATGCTTTCCCGGGCCGCCGAAAGGGTCGGGCTCGAGTGGAAACCTCCACCGTGTCCCGAGCCCTCAAGGCTGGATGATTGGTTTCTCGGGGTGGCTCGCGCTGGTTCTAAGCGGTTCTTCCCGGAGGTGCATGACGAGCTCACCAGGTCGTGGACGGCACCTTTTACTGCCAGAAACCGGCCGGCGGGCTCCTCCTCCCTCACCACCCTCGACGGCGGTGCAGCGAAGGGGTATTCGGCGATCCCCCCGGTGGAGCGGGCGGTAGCGATGCAATTGTGTCCTAAGTCCGCCTCCTCCTGGTGGGGAGACCCGGTACTTCCTTCCCGGGCCTGTAGGCATTCATCTGGTCTAACCTAGTGCCTATACGGCTTGCGGGGAAGCTGCCTCCGCCTTACACGCTATGGCGTTACTGCAGGTTCATCAGGCCAAGGCACTGAAGGACCTGCACGAGGGTGGTCATGATCCGGAAGTTCTGAAAGAGCTCCGAACCGCCACTGACCTCGCGCTCCGAGCGACGAAGGTCACAGCGAGTTCTCTGGGTCGTGCGATGTCCACACTTGTGGTTCAGGAGCGCCATCTCTGGCTGTGTCTGGCTGACCTCAGGGACGCTGACAAAGTACGCTTCGTCAATGCCCCTGTGTCCCAGACAGGCCTCTTCGGCAGTTAACAAAGGCCCTACTCACGCACCCTCTGCCAACCTGTGGAACCAGGTAAGCGTTGCACCGCACACTCAGACCACTCTCTGGTCCGCTCACAAGTCGCCCGAGTTGGGTCCCTGCGTTCCACCTCGCTGCCCCACTGCGGGTATGGCGGTGGTTCCGTTGGTCCCGCTTGCACGGTATCTGGTCGTTGCTGACCTGCTTGAATTCGTTCAAGGGCAGGACAGCGGTCCCACTGAAACTATTTCAG
>NW_015665819.1:0-262 GCF_001515625.1 Sinocyclocheilus rhinocerous | reverse complement strand
CCGAGGTGGGCGTGGCAGCGCGGCACTCACCGGGTCCAAGTTACACCGGCCTGTCGCCAAACCTTCACCCCGTGGTCAGACCTTACGTTCCTTCGGGCAGGAGTGCCCCTAGAACAGGTCTCCAGGCATGCTGGGGTTTACACGGATGCCTCCACCACCGGCTGGGGGGGCCACGTACTACGGGCACGCAGTGTCGGGGGTTTGGACGGGCCCCCATCTGCACTTGCATATCAATTGCCTAGAGTTGTTAGCAGTGCACCTT
>NW_015665818.1:0-505 GCF_001515625.1 Sinocyclocheilus rhinocerous | reverse complement strand
TAGGAACTTTAGAAACAAGAGCTACCTTAAAAATAAATAAATAAATAAATCAAAATAAACCCAACCCCGGTATCCTACATCCTATTAATCAATCCTGTTTCCTTTAAATAAATAACTAATTCGCACTTTACAAATTACAGACATGGCCGATTCGCACGGGATTAAGATCACAGACAACTTCCGCAATTATTACAAATGACTGGAGGTCACCAGGTAATACTAATCCCGTGCGAATAGGGCTTTAGTTGGAAACGTTCTCTTTCATAAGCCTCACATTTTATAAGTACATGTTCTACAGTTTCTGTTAACCCACATTTGTCACAATTTCCATTTTCATGTTTTCCTATTCTATGTAAGCACTGATTTAATAAACAATGACCAATACGCATTCTTGCAATTATAACGTCCTCTTTCCTGTTTCCAAATCTTCTTCTCTCTGAACCAACTTTTCTTGTATGCGGTGTAAATGTCTACCTTTTGTTCCTTCTTTCCATTCATTCTGCCA
>NW_015665817.1:959-1505 GCF_001515625.1 Sinocyclocheilus rhinocerous | reverse complement strand
TTTTCTCGTAATAACGAGATATGTCGTAAAAACTATATAATTATCTCGTTAAAATGACATCTTTTCTCGTTAAAACAACATATTTTTTCTCGTAATAACGACATATTATGTCATAAAAACGACATGTTTTCCCGTTATTATAGATATATATGGTACATTATGTGAGCGAGCTAAGCGACTGTCCGCGCTGCTGTCGCCACAGTCTGACATAAATGAGGATCTGCACGCTGCTGAAATTATTGAAATACACTGTTTTAAATGTATTTTAATGTAATAGTTTTAATTGTAGCTGCATGTTTATTAGGATTAATCTCCAATCTGTCTACAATATAGTGCTATCCAATAACTGCACTCAGACCCGTGACTCGTTTAGGCTATGATCAGGGCTGCGTTTCCCAAAAGCTTCGTAAGCCTAAGAAGTTCGTAAAAACGATCGTACGACTGATCTTAATATTACGGTTTGAAAAGATGTCGTTTTAACGAGAAAACATCTCGTTTTAACGACATAACATCTCGTTATTATGACATAATTGAGTGGAAAAAAAT
>NW_015665817.1:0-745 GCF_001515625.1 Sinocyclocheilus rhinocerous | reverse complement strand
CACAGAATATCAGATCTCTGTCATATGGCCAAAAATAAATGCAAAAAAAAAAAATGCTTTTTTTGCATAGTTGTGTTTGACACATGAAAACTGTAACAATGTATCTTACAAGGTAGCATGGTGTAACCTTGATCTCACTTGAAATGTGTCCCCACATTAAGTCTTGAATTTGAGGGTATTGGACCTGGAAAGTCCTTGAATTTTAAGTTAACCAAGGTGTGGGAACCCTGGGAACTAAACAATCAACTTTTATAAAATGGTTATTACATAATATTACAGAGAGATGGTTTTATTGAAATCTTAACATTTATCTTTTTTATTTATTTATTTATTTTTAGGTCCCAGGGGTTGAGTTTTATTAGAACAAATTAATTTCTCCTAAACATTGTTTTTCTTTTTGCAGAGAGAGAGAGATTGATTGATTGATGTTTTACTCTGTCTTCATCATTATTTCCGCTAATTGTTTTTTAGTGTTTCAGTATTATTGTTTTAGTTTTGTCTCAGACATAGACTTTTTTTTTTAATCTTAAAATAAGTAAATCCGTCAAAAATATGTATTTTTATGAATACATTTAAAAAAAACTGAAATGATCTAAACAAAAACTATTGCAGTATTTACAGTATGAAAGTGATTAAAACCATTAAAAAAAGTTACTTGAAATAAAATAAGTGGTGACTGAAGTGAAATGAAACTTTTTTTACTTGGTCATTTTAATATAATCTACCTTGATGTACTAAAATAACA
>NW_015665816.1:430-555 GCF_001515625.1 Sinocyclocheilus rhinocerous | reverse complement strand
AATCCAGTTGACCGACAGCTCTGGAAGACATGTTGTGAAAATTACAACAAGATTTTGAAAAGTACTACAGGGTTTTAAATGGGCACAGGTCCTACTGAATAAACACTACTCTGATCCTTCACACC
>NW_015665816.1:0-307 GCF_001515625.1 Sinocyclocheilus rhinocerous | reverse complement strand
TTTTTTTAATGCATTTAGAAAAAGGAGCCTGAGCAGGAGCAGAAGGCAGCAGTCCTCATCATTGCTGCTGAGGAGGAAGAGGAAATGTCACGAGGGAACCCACTGGATGTTTTGATTGTCTTTGAAGACGAAGAGGTGATGTCAACCAAGTCTAGGGTCAGTGCACTGCTGCTGTTTTTGCACTTTATGCCCTTATTTAGAGTACACTAACTTCTCAAAGCAGCTTTACAGAAAATGCATGTGTCTACATTAGGGGTCGACTGATTATCGGCCTGGCCGATATTAAGCATTTTTATGATTATCGGTA
>NW_015665815.1:0-140 GCF_001515625.1 Sinocyclocheilus rhinocerous | reverse complement strand
TACGTGACATTGTTTACAAGCCGTTATATTGACGTCTTTGTGCGGCTGAAACACTGATTGGGCGATTACATGAGACAGGATACGGCTTGTAAAGTAGTACTCTTTCTTTTAACTTACCTTCGGATGTTTAGTCATGTTTA
>NW_015665814.1:902174-902705 GCF_001515625.1 Sinocyclocheilus rhinocerous | reverse complement strand
GATCATTTCTATAGTTTTTTACTTGGAAATGTGTTTCGAAAGTGTCTGTCTCCCAAGCCACGATGATGAGCTGTGATGCTCCTTTCTGAGACTGATTTAAAGACTGAGCTGTGACTTTGGTTGCAAACTCTGTCATTGATGAGTGTTCTCTATTGCTTTTGGCAATATTGATAAAAGGAATATGATCTGAGTAGCGTTAACGCAGCTTACGTTAGAAGTGATTTTGGTCAAAAACAATCATTGATTAAAACCTGAGTTTTTTGTGGCAGTGGTGTAATACAGAGTATTCTATCAAAACATGATTCAACACCACAAATCCTTTCAGATGCTGGTTAGCTTTGTGACAAAGCTTTTTGAAACTTTAAATGGATTAAACCGTTTGCCTTGTGAAACGATTTGCTCAAAAACACTGCATGCTGTTGACACCTGCTGGTCAGAGTGGTGTAAAGGAAACAGGAAATAATTTCAAACGTGCTAGGAAACACCTTTTGCAAACCAATGGCAAATATTTGGTTGAAAGTGCAATCTATT
>NW_015665814.1:900736-901977 GCF_001515625.1 Sinocyclocheilus rhinocerous | reverse complement strand
AAACTCTGCCGTTGATGAGCGTTCTCTATTGCTTTTGGCAATGTTGATGAAAGGGGTCTGATCTGAGTGGTGTAAACGGAGTTTGCGTTAGAAGTGATTTTGGTCAAAAACAATCATTGATTAAAACCTGAGTTTTTTGTGGCAGTGGTGTAATACAGAGTATTCTATCAAAACATGATTCAACACCACAAATCCTTTCAGATGCTGGTTAGCTTTGTGACAAAGCTTTTTGAAACTTTAAATGGATTAAACCGTTTGCCTTGTGAAACGATTTGCTCAAAAACACTGCATGCTGTTGACACCTGCTGGTCAGAGTGGTGTAAAGGAAACAGGAAATAATTTCAAACGTGCTAGGAAACACCTTTTGCAAACCAATGGCAAATATTTGGTTGAAAGTGCAATCTATTACATGCAATATACAAATCATCTAATAGCATTAAATATTAAGTGTCTGCATAATGTGTTATTTATTTATTTTTTTGTGTATGGAGAGCTTGGTTGATGAGGACAATAAGTAACTATGAACTACAACAATTTTTTTTTTGTAGCACAAATGTTTCATTGAATTCTCGATAATATTAGCCAATTTATCTGAGATCAGGTAAAGCCCATGTAGAGACTGGTTCATGGGTTTACAGCCATCGCCCCCCCTAGCATCGGATCATTGAATTTTCCAAAGATTTCGGAACTTTTATCGAGTAGCAAAGGCTCCTTTACTGAAATCGCATGACTTCCGCAGTTTGATGTGTACTCCAATTCGCTGGTTCAAAACCAATGACTCACAAAGGTTTCCAAGCTTCAAGAAGCAGTGTTTCAAAAGCTACCATCACTATGTGCAAGAGCGCAACTGTTGTCAAGATTCTGAAATGCTCATTATCTTTTAAACACAATTTAGAAAGCCTTTTAGAGAAATAGTTTTTAGACTTGAAGAGAATTGTTAATTGGCAAGTTGTGTTTCCTCTAAAAGATTTTCTACCTTTAGCTTTGACGTGTAGGCCACAAAGGATCATCCAGGGGGCGATATAGGCAGGTTGGTATTTCACATCGTAGGTTGACACTAGAATTTGAGGGGATTGGGAACGTGCTTTTAGCTCTAAAGTGTGCAGAAAGGAAGCGTGAACGTTAAATATCACAGAAGTCAACTATGCAAAACCATCTGAGAGGAGTGGCACTTCAGAATGGAAATCCGTTTGTGTTGCAAACAAAAGTTAAGACTATATTTTCAGGAATCATTTCTATAG
>NW_015665814.1:894031-900623 GCF_001515625.1 Sinocyclocheilus rhinocerous | reverse complement strand
GAACGTTAAAACTCACAGAAGTCAACTATGCAAAACCATCTGAGAGGAGTGGCACTTCAGAATGGAAATCCGTTTGTGTTGCAAACAAAGTTTAAGACTGTATTTTCAGAGATCATTTCTATAGCTCTTTACTTGGAAATGTGTTTTGAAATTGTTTGTCTCCCAACCCGCGATGATGAGCTGTGATGCTCCTTTCTGAGAATGAATTAAAAACTGAGCTGTGACTTTGGTTGCAAACTCTGTTATTGATGAGTGTTGTCTATTGCTTTTGGCAATGTTGATGAAAGGGGTCTGATCTGAGTGGTGTAAACGGAGTTTGCGTTAGAAGTGATTTTGGTCAAAAACAATCATTGGTGAAAACCTTAATTTTTTTATTCCAGTGGTGTAATACAGAGTATTCTATCGAAACCTGAATCAACACCACAAAGCATTTCAGATGCTGGTTAGCTTTGTGACAAAGCTTTTTGAAACTTTAAATGGATTAAACCGTTTGCCTGGTGAAACGATTTGCTCAAATTTTCTACATTTAGCTTTGACGGGTAGACCACAAAGGATCACCCAGGGGGCGATATAGGCAGGTTGGTATTCCACATCGTAGGTTGATACTAGAATTTGAGGGGATTGGGAACGTGCTTTTAGCTCTAAAGTGTGCAAAAAGGTAGCGCGAATGTTAAATACCACAGAAGTCAACTACGCAAAACCATCTGAGAGGAGTGGCACTTCAGAATGGAAATGTGTTTGTGTTGCAAACAAAGGTTAAGACTATATTTTCAGGGATCATTTCTATAGTTCCTTATTTGGAAATGTGTTTTGAAAGTGTCTGTCTCCCAACCCACGATGCTGAGCCGTGATGCTTCTTTATGAGAATGAATTAAAGACAGAGCTGTGACTTTGGTTGCAAGCTCCGTCATTGATGAGTGTTTTCTATTGTTTTTGGCAATATTGATAAAAGGAGTATGATCTGAGTGGCATTAACACAGTTTGCGTTAGAAGTGATTTTAGTCAGAAGCAATCTTTGATGAGAATATGAGTTTTTTGCAGTGGTGTAACAGAGTTTTATCTCAAAATGTGAACTAAAAACACAAATCATTTCAGATACTGGTTTGCTTTGTGACAAAGCTTTTTGAAACTTTAAATGGACAAAACCAGTTGCTTGGCATAACGATTTATTCAAAAACGTTGCATGCTGTTGATACCTGGTAGTCAGAGTGGTGTAAAGGAAACTGGAAATCATTTCAAACGTGCCTGGAAACATCTTTTGCAAACCGGTGGCAAATATTTGTTTGAAAGTGCAACTTATTACATGCAATGTACAAATCATCTAATAGCATTAAATATTAAGTGTCTGTATGTGTCATTTATTTATTCATTTTTTTGTGTATGGAGAGCTTGGTTGATGAGGACAATAAGAGACTATGAACTACAACAATTTTTTTTATAGCACAAATGTGTCATTGATTTCTCGATAATATTAGTCAATTTATCTGAGATCAGGTAAAGCCCATGTAGACACTGGTTCATGGGTTTACAGCCATCGGCCCCCTAGCGTCGGATCATTGAAATTTCCAAAGATTTCGGAACTTTTATGGAGTAGCAAAGGCTCCTTTACTGAAATCGCATGACTTCCGCAGTTTGATGTGTACTCCAATTCGCTGGTTCAAAACCAATGACTCGCAAAGGTTTCCAAGCTTCACGAAGCAGTGTTTCAAAAGCGACCATCACTATGTGCAAGAACGCAACTGACGTCAAGATTCTGAAATGCTCATTATCTTTTAAACACATTTTAGAAAGCCTTTTAGAGAAATAGTTTTTAGACTTGAAGAGAATTGTTAATTGGCAAGTTGTGTTTCCTCTAAACGATTTTCTACATTTAGCTTTGACGTGTAGACAACAAAGGATCACCCAGGGGGTGATATAGGCAGGTTGGTATTCCACATCGTACACTGTAAAAAATTGTGCAGTTAAATAACAGTAATTTACTGGCAGCAGGGTTGCCAGTAAGGTACGGTTAATTTACAGCTCTCAACCGTTAATTTACACCTCTTAATTTTTACAGTGTTTTCCCGTAATACTACCATGGAAATTAACTACGCTCCCATTGCTTCAAACAGTTCGAGTTTAAAAACTAGCTTTCAGACGATATTAGTACTGTGAACTTATTTCATTTGAGTCCACTGTGAAGAAATATTTCTTAGTATAAAACTGCAAACACTTAATGTGTAACAGCAAAATAATTAAAAACATGACTTTATCTCAAATCGTTGCAGTTCACTGTTAGTTATAGCACACATGTGACATGAAGTAACAGAGATCATTACTGTATCAGCAACTCCACAGTTACTGCTTTTAAACAAAGCAGCAAAACATCAGTGTTTGTGGCTCATCATTGACTGAAGCATAATGAGATAATTCTGTGATTAATTAAGTGCTGATTGAGCATTAGTGATGAACAGCTGCTGTTAACAAGCAGAATCACTGAAGAAAAGAGAAACACAAGAACTACAACTGACTTCAGCCACAGCCTTAGATGATATCAACTGAAATAAAAGGCATTAAATCTCTCAAGATCTGATTAAACAACTTCTAAAACAGCATCACCAGCTTCACATTACTAACCAGACTGGTGCTATTTCTGTCAGATGTGTACAGAAGTGCTTATTGAAAATTAACAGAGGTTTAGATATTGTTGTTTTCGGACACTACCATGATGGAGATCAGTGTTTGCTTTAGTTGGGATCTTGAACCTTGATTTTTTAACGTTATTTTTATTTACGTTAAAAATAACGTAATTTTTTTAAAGTAATGTTGTTATTGTAATGTTATAGTAAGTCTGTGGCTGAAGTCAGTTGTAGTTCTTGTGTTTCTCTTTTCTTCAGTGATTCTGCTTGTTAACAGCAGCTGTTCATCACTAATGCTCAATCAGCACTTAATGGACTGTATTAGTAAACTCATGTAGGGAATAGTGAATGAGGGTGTAGGGTGTGATTTGAAACACAGCCTCTGAGTGTCGAATCTGAACGCTGTTACTTCAAGGACTGCAGAAGGCTACTTTCTCGACAATAACAAATATTACCCAGAATACGTTGTTTTTTTTCGGGATTGTACTGTTGTAATGAAAAAACAGGATGTTACTGTCAGAATATGGCCGTTTGTTTACAGCAATTTTTTACAGTGTAGGTTGATACTAGAATTTGAGGGGATTGGGAGCATGCTTTTTGCTCTAAAGTGTGCAGAAAGGTAGCGCGAACGTTAAAACCCACAGAAGTCAACTACGCAAAACCATCTGAGAGGAGTGGCACTTTGAGGGGATTGGGAACGTGCTTTTAGCTCTAAAGTGTGCAGAAAGGAAGCGTGAACGTTAAATATCACAGAAGTCAACTATGCAAAACCATCTGAGAGGAGTGGCACTTCAGAATGGAAATCTGTTTGTGTTGCAAACAAAGTTTAAGACTGTATTTTCAGGAATCATTTCTATAGTTTTTTTTTTTGGAAGTGTGTTTTGAAAGTGTTTGTATCCCAACCCTTGATGATGAGCTGTGATGCTCCTTTCTGAGAATGAATCAGAACGTTAAAACCCACAGAAGTCAACTACGCAAAACCATCTGAGAGGAGTGGCACTTCAGAATGGAAATCTGTTTGTGTTGCAAACAAAGTTTAAGACTGTATTTTCAGGAATCATTTCTATAGTTTTTTTTTTTGGAAGTGTGTTTTGAAAGTGTTTGTCTCCCAACCCTTGATGATGAGCTATGATGCTCCTTTCTGAGAGTGAATCAAAGACAGAGCTGTGACTTTAGTTGCAAACTCTGTCATTGATGAGTGTTCTCTATTGCTTTTGGCGATGTTGATAAAAGGGCTATGATCTGAGTGGTGTTAACGCAGTTTGTGTTAGAAGTGATTTTGGTCAAAAACAATCATTGATGAAAAGCTGAGTTTTTTGTTCCAGTGGTGTAATACAGAGTTTTCTATCAAAACATGAATTAACACCACAAATCATTTTAGACACTGGTTAGCTTTGTGACAAAGCTTTTTGAAACTTTAAATGTATTAAACCAATTGCCTGGCGTCATGAGGTATGTATGACCTAACAATCTTATATTTGCAAGCGATTAAGCAAAAACATACACTGTATATACGTTTTATATGTGTAGGCTATAAAAAAGAGCCTACACATATAAAACACGCTGGTAATTGTTTCAATCCAAACGCTCGGTTGAGACTTTTATCAAACAGACTTCAAGAATCAGCATATGAATCTCAACAATGGTGACAGTCAACATAAAGCTCCATGTTGCAGTGCATTCTGGGTGCACCAATCAAAACTCATCCATGGCTCCCAGCATGCAATGCGACATGAATAAATTATGCAGCTGTCTTCGTATTTTCTTTTATTCTTACTATTTCCTTTTGTTTTGCTCTTTTTGTTGTGACTTTTAGTAGCCTGTTTTGTGATGTTCACAGATGATCCGAATATCTGAATATGTTGATTGTCACCATTGTTGAGATTCATACGCTGATTCTTGATATCTGTATGATAATGCAGCTTTAAGCTTTTAAAGCAGATTTACTTTTAAAAGTTTTTCAGACTAATTTTAAAACTGCTGGGTCAAGATTTTTATTTCATGTGAACAAAAATCAGTATTTTGGCAAGTTCTGGTTCCTCTAAAAGATTTTCTACATTAGCTTTGACGTGTAGACCACAAAGGATCACCCAGGGGGCGATATAGGCAGGTTGGTATTCCACATCGTAGGTTGACACTAGAATTTGAGGGGATTTGGAACGTGCTTTTAGCTCTAAAGTGTGCAGAAAGGTAACGCGAACGTTAAATACCACAGAAGTCAACTACACAAAACCATCTGAGAGGAGTGGCACTTATATGTATGTGTGTGTGGTTGTACATACACACATATGTAGTTGTTTTTTTGGTGTTTGGCTTAGTGTTATGTTAGAATCATTATTATACTGTTATACCTTTTGTTTTTTAATATTTTGAATTGTTTTTAGCTTTATGTTTTGTTTTTCAATTAAATGTTAAGTTTTGTGATTTTGTTGTATACATTTGTCATTTTTATTTAATTTCTTTATTTTTGAAATGTGTATAAGTAGTGTTTATAAAGGTTTAGCTTTTAGTTTTGGATCTGTTTTTAGTTGTTTTAATACTACAATTGATTGCTTCTGTTGTCCTCATTTGTAAGTCGCTTTGGATAAAAGCGTCTGCTAAATGACTAAATAAATAAAAAATAAATATTAATATTCAGTAAAAGAAGAGACACTGGATAAAATCAGTAAATCAGGAGTAAGAGGATGATTGTTATTATCAATTCATAAACAACAATACCAGATTTTTTTCTTTGACTCTTTTTTGCCATAACAAACATGTTTCAAAAACACATTGTTACAGCAGCCAAAGAAAAGTTAATATTAAAAAGTCAAGGTTCAAGATCCCAACTAAAGTTAACGCAGATCTCCATCATGAAAATGATGGGGGAAAAAACATCTAAACCTCTGTAACTCAATAAGATCTTCTGTAGATGTCTGACATAAAGTCAGTCTGGTAATAAGTGAAGCTGGTAAAGCTGTTTTAGGAGTTGTTTAATCAGATCTTGAGAGATTTAATGATGTTTTGTATTTCAGTTGATATCATCTAAGGCTGTGGCTGAAGTCAGTTGTAGTTCTTGTGTTTCTCTTTTCTTCAGTGATTCTGCTTGTTAACAGCAGCTGTTCATCACTAATGCTCAATCATCACTTAATTAATCACAAAATGATCTCACTACCTTGAGCACTGCTTCACTCTGTATTGTGGACACATTATAAGTGTTCATTTAAAGGGCGTGGTTAGAATGCTTGGTTGAGTGCATCAGATGAGACGACGAAGAAAAAGAAGTGTTGCTGTAGCCTCAAGTTTTTACACATGCACCTGAAAAATTATGTATGTAAATATGTATGTTACAATTATGAAAACGTTTTTATAATAAATTGCTGACAGTACAATACTGGACAATGATGTAATCTGCAGAATTTACACTTCAATTATGAGACTACAGTGTTTCCCATACATTGAGTGCGGGTGTTTTTATATCACTGTATTTCTGAAGGAAACCAACTGTCTTCAGAAAATTGGATGTCAATTTAATTTCTTCTTACATATAATGTCGGATAAAACAGGGTTTGTGAGCGGAGCGCTGCTTTGTGTACAGCCGTTACCGGGGAAACCTCGACCTCTACCACTCCAACAGCGCCTCCTGCTGCCAGAGAATGAGTTTGCATATATATGCCGCCTGGGAAACACTGGACTATGGTATAAATAAATTCAACTGTATAACAGTTTCACTGCAATTCATGTTATAATGTTAGAATTAAAGAACAATAAAAATAATACATATGCACATATCTGTACATAGTAAATGCAGTTATTTTTAAGCGGTTGATGACATCCTATCTAAAACGTGATTTAGCCAAAAAAAACAACAACAACAATAACGTTACCACTCTAATATATCTTGCAATATCCGTGTGTGCAAAGGTTCTGCGCAATCATCTTGTTCAATATTCTCTGGGTCTGAATCCGGCTCAAATTGATATGGCAATATTGAC